>NC_142838.1:3641363-3944393 GCF_061612785.1 Hesperophylax consimilis | reverse complement strand
TTTCTGGGGACAAATTTTATTTTTTTGAAATTCTCTAGCCACCCCCCCCTACAAAATTATTTTCACGTAAAAACATCAATTTTAAACATGTCCCACCTAACAGCAAATTCGGCTACTTTACGCTACCTTATGTATGAGAAACGGCGATATTAGGTCAAGATCCGTTGGCAACACTGAATTACGAATGGAAATTTCCGTACGTTTGCGTCGGCACAAACAAACTGTATGCAATAGCTGCGTTCCACATAACGTCATTAGGTTTTTTCCATTCGTTTTCTCCGAACGCGCCGGCTGGCATTCGGAACGTGCGTAAGGAATTTGTTCCGTTCGGAACTAAAACGAACGTGTGCGGCAGTTAATGTATTTTCTACTGATTCCGTGCATTCGGATGTCCGAATACGGAAAACGAATTCGGAAATCGAATACGAAAAACGTATGTATGCGGCCAGCCTATAACAGCCATCGGATGACTTTATTCTCAAATTACATACATGCCAATAAATCTATCAACATAATCAATTTTATAGCACACTTTAAAAGCATCAAATATCTTGGAATCGAAATCGATGAAAATTTCCGATGGAACTCAATTACAAAAAACTCATTAGGTATATATTTTTGTTTAGAAACATTCATAATATCTTCAAAATAAACCACATTTAAAAGTGTACTACGCTTTGTGTCAATCACTAATAGATTACGGGATAACTGGTTGGGTTCTGCCTTGAGCACTTACACAGAGCGGCTCAATAAGGCCCAAAAAGGAGTACTAAAGACAATTTTAAAAGTTCCGGTCAGAACTCCGACAGACAATTGTTTTAAAACTTCCAAGTCTACAAATGTGCGAAAACTTTATTAAAAAAAATATTTTATTTAAAATAAAATAAAATCTCAGAAAACTCCACTGCCCAACATTCTGATTCCACAATGTGTCTTCCCAGGTCTCTTATCTCCTCTCCACACCCCCTTGGTTCCCTGAAGGCCCCACGAGTGAAAAGAGCACTACCCCTTCGTTCCCTGAACGCCCCACAAAAGTAAAGAGCATCATCTCTTCTCACCACTCACCTTTAATTCCCTGAAGGCCCCACAAGGGAAAAGTTCAGGGAGGTGGCCTCAGCTCTCCTCTCCACTTTTCATTGGTTCCCTGAAGGCCCCACGAGGGAAGAGTTCAGAGAGGTGGCTTCAGCTCTCCTCTCCACTCCTCACTGGTGTCCTGAAGGCCCCACGAGGTAAAAGGGCTTTGCCTCTTCTCTCCACCCCTCATTGGTTCCCTGTTGACCCCACGACGGAGGAGTCCACTTTCCATTGGTTCCCTGAAGGCCCCACAAAGGAAGAGGATTTTATCTCTCCTCTCCACTCCTCCTTTGTTCCCTGAAAGCCCCTTGATGGAAGAGTCCAATTTCCTTTGGTTCCCTGAAGGCCCCACGATGGAAAAGAACATCATCTCTAATCTCTACTCACCTTTGGTTTTTTGAAGGCTCCACAAGGGAAGAGTTCGGGGAGGTGGCCTCAGCTCTCCTCTCCAATTTTCGAATAGTCCAATTTTCATCCCACAAGCATCTAGGGAAATAGAAGATCCACTCCAGCAGAGTCCCGAGTGATGGAGTGAGGTCTAAATACTCGGAAATGCGATCCCATTTCTCGGAAGCACAGTTCGTGACACTGTTCCTTAGGTCATTCAGCCTGAGTACGGTAGCTTACACCTTAGCTTGAGATTGCTATTGCAGTTCGTATTTCAACTCCATGAGTGATTGGTGCACCACTAAAAAATTCACCAAAATTTCGTCTAATTTATCTTATTTAGTTGAATTATTCGGAACGGTGGAATTTCCACAGTGAATTATGTTCCAACACGTAGACCAGTATTATCCAAAAATTTACTCGTAAATAACTTTAGTCAAATTACACGGGTTTGTGCAAAATTAAAACATGCAAACACGGGTCGTAAAGACATGATATTCAAACAAAATAAACATCTTGGTCAGTTCAGACAATAATAAATACCGAACAAAACACTTATAATAAATTCACAGGTGATAATAATGAAATAGCTCTTAGAGACGGAAACCGGGTAGGGTTACCTGTAATAATGATACAAGACCCTAAACAAACCCTCGATAAAATCATTTATAATTCACCCCGGTATGAAGGGGGAATATATTATTTAAACCAACGCTATGTCACATTTGTTAAGCACTCTAGTTTACAGCATCTCAGTTAGGCTAAACAAAAAATAAAAATTTTACAACAACAAATCGTTAAAGCAGAAAAGATAATTGAAGTTAAGATCGGGACTAAGGTGGAAAAATTATAAACACATTTAATCAAATTTAATTTGTGGCGTATTTTAGTTAATTATACCATAACACGATTCTCTCATAAGGAGAAAGTTTAAATTAAAATGCTTTGAAATCGTTTCTCATGATTAAATTTGTATTGCGTTCGTGTGTTGATAATATATTGTACCTTATTAAATTCCGAAAATAGCGATCCTAATCTTGTTTGCATTGGAATTTATATTGTGTTTAGAACGATTACAATGTTAATAATCTTTATAGAATGTTGTGTTGATATAAATAATCATACTTTTTATGATCAAGTTAATAAATATGTCGATTTGGAAAGGAATTGTGCTTCCAAAAAGTTCCAGGGAATTGTTTTACGCAATTAAAAAAGGAATGAAAAAATTACTGACAATCACACTATTTACTATAATAGTATATTTATTTAATGCGGTATCTGAAACAGTGAACGAAAAATTAAATTATTTAAAAAAAAAATCAATTCAAAGTTAATATTCAAGTTCTTTTCAGTTTCTGTTATTGTTTCAGTTCTGTCAAGTAACTGGCCTATAATAATATGATAACAGAACTTAAATTAGACTTTTGCGGAACCCGAAAATTAAAATTTGATGAATTGTTGAAATTCTATGAAACAACCCATCGTTAGTATTCAGTTAACCTTAATATATAGCAGAAAGCCTTTATCTTCCAATAAAATATTCAGGCAGAAAGGTTTTCTTTAAGTTTGCATATACATTTGTCATTTCTATTTTTTGACTTTATAATATTAATTTAGTCTTCGAAAATAGGGAAAGGTTTCGCATTTTCCAAACTGTTTCTAAAAGAGAGTTTTAAAAGTCGGTCGAAGCCGGGTAGTTAAACTATTAAATAATAAAGTGGTGAAATTTTACATAATTCATCCGTCTACTGATTATGAAAATACGTTCGTTTTCAAAAATCTTAATGTGACAGAATATTTTTTTACAAATCGACAAATGCTTTATAAAAATCGTTTCCAATTAATAAAGAGCAAAACAACACAAAAAGACCCTCGTTACCGACTAATTGATTGTTTTAGAAAACAGCCAAAAAGATCTTTATCATCTCAAATTAACGAGAGAAAGACAATTATTATGGATTGGAAACTTAATACAGACTTTATTCTCGTGGAAAATTGTTAAATATCTAAGAATCTTTATATATCAGGAAATAATATTTATTTCATGCTTTCCTGAAGATAAAAAATGTCTGACAAGCCTGATGCTCATTATAAATACCATAATGCCACACTTTCCATTTAGGAATATTTAAACGATTATTAAAGCTTCGCATTAGCATTTTTAAATTAATTTTCAGATGAAAAAGGTATTTAGCATCCCTCGAACATTAAGATTTGTTTAAAAGGGAGTTTTTTTGTATAAGAAGTTATGTAAGTATCTGTTTTTAGTACGTGTCCTAAATGATTCTTTATCAATGTAGAAAAATCGCCGTTATCATTATTTTTTATGTGCTAGCTAACATTTATTATCATTATAATAATAATAATAATTGGATAACTTGTATAGCGCCGTTTTTGTGTAAAATCAGCCCTGTACAAATTTATAATACATTTGTACAATTATCTATGTTATTACTAACTATTTAATTCTAGACAATATACCGTCTAATACTTACCTGGTAGGTCACTTGAGATTAACACTTAATTAACATTATCTAATTGTTTATTAGCAAAATTTAGATACAGGATTTAGGACATAATTGGAAAATTGAATATAACTGGACTTTCTATTGGGAATGGTATATTTAATTTAAGGGTATTACAGCTTAAAAAAGTAAGTTTTTAGTTTAGATCTGAATTCTGTTCTACTTGTTAAGGATCTTAGTTCTGGAGGGAGTTTATTGCAAGCCTTTGGCCCAGATACTCCGAAAGCGCGATCACCAAACTTAGTATTTGGCTTTCGCTTAGGTTCTATCAGACTGCCTACAGCTGATGTTGCTGATCTAAGAGTTGACTGCCTCAGACCAGTGTTTTCCGGGACGTATAGCTTAGAGATATTGGGTGGGGCCATTTCATTGATGGATTTAAACACCATCCAGCACAGTTTGTACTGGATTCTTTCAAGGCACTTGAGCCAGTAAAGGTTACGAAGGTGTTCTGAAATGTGCGAATATTTTGAAACCCTGGTTATGAGCCGTGCTGCTGCATTAAACACTGATTGAAGTTTTCCAATTTGATATTTTGGAAGGCTGGCATGAATGCCGTTGCAGTAATCGACACGTGAGACTACGTACGAGTTGTTAAGTAGTTTTGTTGTTTCTGTAGGAAGGTTTCTTCGGACAGACTTGAGTTGTCTTAGGTGAAAAAAAACGGTGCTTACAGTCCTATTTATTTGACTTTTAAACAAAAAGTCTGAATCCAAATTGACACCGAGAAGTTTGACTGTTGTTTTTGGAATGATATCGCTGCCAGAAATAGTAATAGGTGAATCGTCTATTATTAATTTATTTATATTTATTTAACACCCAGAGGGCTTTTATATGTAGGTGGTACAATTTTAATGACAGACAGTTTTGAAACACGAGAAAGAAATAACAAAAATAAAATTACATTAAAAATATATATGCAAGAAACAAAATTTAAAAAAAAAACAAGAACATAAATTAAAAAATACAGCGATTTGTGTGTGTGTTGCAGTAGAACAGTGTATTTTGTCGTATGGTTATTGAAGGAATTCGTAAGTTTATGAGTTGCAGAAGTTTGCAACAGTCGAATTTATAGTTTAGAATCATGAATAAAAAAGTTAAGTCGTTTATTTTACGCCTGTCTTCCAATGTGTGTATTTTTAGATTATTTAATAAGAAATGAAAGGTAAATAAAATGTCTATGAAATGTTAATGTTTGTCTGTGGCCGCCCAGAGAAACTTAGTCTTAGATGGATTGAGCTTCAGCTTGTTTGAAGACACCCAACGAGTTATTGCTTCTAGACATTCAGTTATACGAATCTTGAGACTATTGATTTCGTTTGGATCGCAGTAAAAAAAACATGCTGATCGTCAGCGTAGCAGTGAGACAAGAAATCAAATGACTCGATTATTTTGGCGACATCATTTGTAAAAAGGATGAAAAAAAGTGGACCCAAAACGGATCCCTGGGGTACCCCTGAAGAAAGTGTTGCGAAGTTGGACAATTTATGTCCAACCCTCACGGTTTGTAAGCGATTGGATAAATAGGATACAAGCCAATGAATTCAAACCAAATGTTTCTTCTAATCTCCTAATGAGGAATTCATGAGCAATCGTGTCAAACGCTGCACTCATGTCTAGAAGTGAGATAAGTGATAACTTACCTGACTCTACGGCAAGAGTTATGTCTGATACCATACGAAGTAGTCCGATTTCACTTGAGTGGAACTTTTTGTACACAGATTGACGTTTTGCGAATAATTTATTTGAATTCAAGTGACTGGTTATTTGTGCGGCAACAATTTTCTCCAGGATTTTTGAAATAAAAAGTTTTGAACGGGTCGATAATTAACCAAGTTATCGGCGTCTAGTTGTGAATTTTTCAGTATTGGTGTAACTACAGCTGACTTGAGTGGTTCAAGACAGTCACCCGTGGAGGGTCAACTAGGAATGGAGCTCAAACAATAGAACATTGTTAACCATGTCGGTATAGGATTAAGACTGCACAGCTTATTAGGCGAGTTTGAAATAATTTTTATTACTTTTTCCCGCGTTGTGGGTTTGTAGGAAGACAAAATTCCTTTAGAATTTTCAGTGAATATTGGCGGAGGGGCGTGAGATGCGGAAAGACAAATGGATTCAATTTTTTCCCTAAAAAAAATTGAGAAGGCTTCCGGGGTAATAGCTATTTTCGTTGGAACAGTGACTTCGGAAATTACAGTCTTTATTGAGTTCTAGAGACGTCGTGGGTTGGTTCGCTCAGAGTTAATCTTTTCTTTCCAATACTCTGATCTTTTTGAATTTATTTTACTCGTATACTGTTTTTGTGCAAGGATCCACTCGTCTCTTGTAGTTACAGAAGAGTTTTTCCTATTGGTCCTCTCTAATTTCCGCACAAGTCTCTTCTGGTTTCGACATTCATCGTCAAACCAGCGGTCAGACTTTAGAACTTTTCGTGTTTTTGATGATGTCGGGGCATATTTATTTAACAGACATGAAAGTGTTTTATTATATGTCTTGACAAGTTTGGAAGGAGCCTTTTTGTCCCAAACATTGGGTGTACATAATAGAGAGGTCTGTAATTTTTCCATAGGCGGGGCTGAGCAATCAAAACTTGGATTTTTGATTCCTAATGAATTATTTTTTTTTAATTTATAGTACCTACACTTGAAAATGGAAATATTTAAGTTTAATCTACTTTGTATGAAAGGTTTCACTAACGATATATATATTATTGGTTAGCCCTGATAAATCAATGTTGATTCACTTTCACGTTCCTGGTTTCCGAGTATGTATTATTGTAAAAATCATACTACAGTTTCAGGCCACAATTCTATTACACACAACTGGTAATACGTATGCAATGTTAGCTGATGTTTTAAATATACTTCTATGGAAATATAAATATGTAGTGATTAAATATTTTAGCAATGCTTATATTAATGAGATCACTGCATGACAGGTATTTTTTGTGTTTCTTCTCTATTTCTTATAATAACGTTGTACCAATGTGTATTCTTTTTTCTTGTTAGCAATTTTTCTTTTCTTTCCATTGTACTATGAATGTCGATAACTTTCGTGAATGCAAATAGTCGTTTTTTTAAATAAATAAAATATTTTAAGGGAGCAAAACTATTTTCCGAATATTTTAACTAACTAACCATCATGCCGCTTCCGCGCAGGGGTAGGCAGAAAGGACGGACCGCCAAACAACTCAGTTTTGGAACACATTTCTTGCCTCATTCACATTCATACATCCTCTCATACATAATCTTCTATTGACGTGGCCCGACTCAAGTATCTGATTTACTTGATCGTGCCAGGTGTCTCCGACTGCTACCATTCGCATTTGAGTCGGTTCCATGATAAATCAACACAGTGACAATTCAACACACTTTTAAAAAGTGATATAAAGTCAAGAGAAACGATGAAAAAAAAATTTAACAAAAAAATTTAAAAACCTAACCTAACCTACATAACCCAGTTAATAAAGTTTTTGTTTCGTCACTTTCCATGAGTTAATATAACTTTTTAAAGATGTGATGAATTATCATTTTGATGAGTTATCCGGTCACCCAAAATCATACAAGAAATATGGAACCAGGCAAAATATATATTTGTTCGACAATAATTCCAAGACTTACGCAACACACAGGAACCGACTTCTCAAAATCACCTCAAATATCAACATATTTAATATAAGTTTAATAGATTTCAATCCCACCTCTTTTAATTCTTGCGTACAAATTATCCATGTACATATTGAATAACCACGGTGACATTACGCAGACTTATTTAACACGTTTTATGATATTCAACCACCCCGTAAAACCACCGTTCACCCTTAACACACGCAACGCTTCCCTCATACAGAGACGCAATTGCCAATTGTGAGATTCCTATTCAGCTCGTACTTGGACATCACCTTATATAGCTTTTTCCTGTCGACGCGGTTGTATGCTTTTTGTAGATCTACAAAGGCACAGAAAATTTTCTGTTTTTTTGCCAGATACTTCTCAGTGAGTATACGCAATGAAAAGATCTGGTCTGTGTACCCCCTTCCACTCGTAAAAGCATCTTGCACATCCCATATTTTATTCTTTGTTTCCTTTCTGGTTATTTTACATTACATTATTCAGCAGAAGTTTATTTTTTTTTCAATACCATCGGGTTGGTTAATAGAAATAGCCACCCTGCAATAAACCCATCTATAATATGTGTGTATATATGGGTGAATGAAAAATTACAACAATAAATGGATCATTTTAATAGCTCCTTTTTGTTAGGGCGATGCAATACGTCGTGTTATATTTTTAATCGAGCCGCTATCAATAACACTCCTTACGTAGATGGCGATAAGGCTTAAATTCCCGCTTAACACCATTCAGCTGTTTTGATTTAGGCAAGAAAAAAACATGGCCAAAAGGGGCCTTGCATTTTATTTTGTGGATGTTCAGGCATAAATATTTAAATGTTTTCCGATTATTTTATAAATAACTTAATTTGCCACATTATACAATAAAACCATAACCGAAAATGGGTTCATAATTAGGAAATTTTGAACTTTAAAGCAGTTTTCATAGGCCTTATAAATTATTTTTTCTGGGCTTATAAAAAGACTTATGTAAAAAATACTCGATTATTTCAAAGGCCAAGATGTAATATACTCGCGGTTTTTATTTAATGCATCTGAAACATTTCTAGGCGACCAAATTTTCAAACAAAAAACACATGATTTTGCATTACTACGTATGGCATCGCCTTAAAAATCAACTCAAGAGCGCTGAAAAATAATTTAATGAAGCTATTAAAAACAAAATTCGACCAGTAAAGAACATTTTTTTACTATAATTCATCTATTTTCAAACGTTTTTAATCGTTTGGTTTGACTCAAGATTGAACCTTTCTACCCAGGAACTAAAGTTGACAACACTACGAACCGAGCTGAATCCCGATTGGATAAGACCGACATTTATTGCGTATATTGACTGCAGTAATAACGTCAAATTTCAGTGAAATGCGTATATTACCGCATTTGTGTGCAAACGAATAGTTATAAAATCCAATGTTTCTTTTTAGAAGGAAGTCCTATAACTTTTTACCCTAATTTATGTTGGTTTTTCTTCTGCAGTGCGTCCCTCTCCCAGGACTTGGCTTCAGGCGTGGTTCCTATCAGTGCGTCTGCAGGAGGGGATTCTACTTCCCTGACGTCACGGCAGACCACCGCTTTTACAACGGAACAGTAATCGAAGAAGAATATGAGAAGCTGATGATGGTAAGTCTACAATCATTCTGTTAAATAATCAGTTTCCATCATCTTCATCGGTCGTATGGTGATTGATTTCCTGTGCCCACGAGATCTTTTTACATTAGCTCCCCACAGGAAGTCCTGATAAAAATAATTCTACTCAAGGCCTATGTCTTATTTGGGGATGCTGTGTGGATGGTCTTTTAAGGAAAATAAAACGAGGAGGCTCCGAGAAGGTTAAAGTAGGAATATGGGAGTCAATGTGTTCAGGAGTGACTGACGTATAAATCTCCATCCCTCCCATTGTGGTGCAAGGAGATGATTGAAGAGAGTCCAGCTGTAAAGGTCAGCCGGCCTGTCCCAATCTTGCCCTCCTCGCAGTTGATGGACAGATGCACCTGCTGTCAAGACCTAGATAAACCGCACCATTGCGAAGGCACCAAACTTAGTGAACAAGTTGGGGTTATATTTGGTAGAGGTGTTGCTTATGTAATGTGTCATTCCCGGGACGGCGGTATCCATACCCTGTGACGAGTTATATTCCTTGAACCCCTATATAGTGACATGATAGAGTTTGGGCACCACTTGGTGGATGCAACTTCACCCAATAACCTATATATTTACATTTACATAGACATTTGTTAATGTTCGATGCTCAGTGGGCACAATCGTCACGTGCAGCAATTATTGCACTGCTATTATATTTGTGTTTTTGAAAATTATTCATCGTATTTTCAGAAACAGAATAACAGTTTCCTTGTCACCTCTGAATACTGTATGAAGGATAAGAAAAGTAGTGAAGATAGTTCTAGAAAAATAAAATACGGGAAACCCAGAAGCCGGAAAATCTTTCCAGAGCCGAACTGTTCAACAACTCGGTTTAAGGAAGGGGTAAATTTAAATTAGGAAGGGGCGGTTGCCTGTGATTGGTCTTTGAAATCTTCTGTAAAAAAGTTCGTCGCCCATAAACACAAACTTATGTTATCTTATCTGTAAGCTTAGAAAACACTGATGAGAGAATGTAGAGATAAAAGCAGAGTTGCAAGACAATAATCACTGGAAACACTGAACACAGAACACCAAAGAGGTGGATCAGACGGTCTGCCTTTATTGAGTTCGATGGATAAAATCTATTTCATACGGTTGGCTAATAATATTGTGTTTACATTTAAGACACAACAATTTTAAAGTGTGATTTCATTTTGACGGTAGAACGTTATTATGCGGGGTTTAGAAATACTATTCAGAACTACGATTTTTGCTGTAGAAAAACTTTTAACAGCATTTAAACTAAATTAAATCAAACTAAATTGTTTCATATTAAGTTTTTATTTTATTATAATCTTTATATTCTCATTAGACATGAAATCGCAGTTTTATACTTGTATATTCACAGATCTATTTTGAATCTACTTTATAATGGATTACATCTACAACCTGTTATTATTTCCCATATAATACAGATATTCTCTCTTATAAACACTGCATTATGTATCGCTTTTATGTAAAAGGCTTTTTAGGCATTTATATAAATAAATACATTTTTGAGGCTTGTCGGCTTCGTGTGAATAAATTATTAATTTCTACGTTTTTACTTGCGAGGACAAATATGCTTTTCTCCTTAGTTTTTTGGGAATTATGCCGTGTTGCACTACCTCCTTTAGCCAACGTTTCGGACAACATTACAGGTGTGTAATTAGACATTTGACCTAATTATGACTAATTAGACACTTAAACGTTGAATACCGAAAAATTAATTAGTATAATTCCTCTGGCCGTAAAAATCTCAAATAATATTTTATAAAAAAAGAAATACTTTTAAAAAAATAATCAATTTTGTTTCTTGTTTTTTTTTCTCAGACAAATTGAGTTTGTATTTAAATACGTCAACCATGATGAAATAAAGTCGTAGAATAGCAGGAAAAGGAGAAATAAGAACGTTAGAAAATTAAGATCTAGTGAATGGAAAAATAACCATTCCATTTTTAATTGCCGTATTTTATCTTAGAAAGTATCTTCACTCACTTATACCATTTCGAATACATCTTATTGATTGTAACCAGTATTTTTGTGGCAACAACTTGTACATTTTCCAGTTTATAAATACACTTAAATTATAACAGTTTCAACTATTTTCACCAGAACTCTTTTCTATACCCACGAGAAAAAAATGATTCTAAACACAAAAAATATTCTTGCTTTTTTGAACTGATGTTAAAATTACTCTACGAGTAAAGAAAATCAGAATAACCTTTAACACTAATGTAGAATGTGAACAACGCGTAAAGTTTCCGCTTATGGCACTAATTCCGAACTTTCTTGTCACATGTGTTGAATGTGTCTGAATGCATTCCACGTATATTCTTTCTAACGCATTTCCTTTTCCAACAATTTGCATAGAAACAAATGTGTTTTATTTGCATAAGATTAATATATTACGATTTTGATTCAAGAATATTTTGCGGAAATTGCAAAGTTACGAAAATAAAATATTTTTCCGTGATGTAGAAAGGTCAGAGCTTACTCACGAATTCAATTTCACTTAAACGTAATATCACTCCACCCCAGTTGACGCAGGAAGAGTGAAACATGTTCCCAGGCACTGTATTATATGGTTTTAAATCAATAATAATAATAACAGTGATTATCGTAAGATAGAGGGTGGTTTACGGTACCAATATTGTATTACAATTTTCTTCTGTGTAAAATCTGGGTAGAGAATGAATCCCCTCATGAGAGTGTTCAGGGAATTGTATGTAAATACGAGTACGTCCCTAATTTCTACCATCCTTGTTCTTTTAAGTGCCGTTAAGCCGGCCACTCTCCCCTCCCTGCACGTGGAAAAGCATTACCGAATCAAGGGAACCATAAAACCAGTTGACCCATAAACCTGAAATTTTCCGCATTTGTATTATAACACTCGCACATTATTACAAAATATTACTGATGCGATACTTTTTTTGGAGCAGAAATGAAGCTTGGCAGGACACAGAGAAGTTTTTTTAACAAGATAAATATTTTTGCTCTCCCCCCGAAATTAAACAACTTTTCTCTGAGTTCAGAGACAACAACCGCATATTTGATACCCGAGTAGCATTTAAAAATAACTTATGGAAATAAAAAGGAAACACCAATTGATTATGTTAATATCACAAGGAATGCAAGCAGAAATTTATATAAAATCTTACTTTATGATGATAAAATTTCTTGAAAATTCCATATAACTAGTTTCTATTTTCACCACAAGACTCTGTTTAAATTAATCACACGACAATATTGAGCTCAGGGATGCAATTTACACTATTGAGGTGGCCTTTTCACCAGATTAATGATCTGAGCAGCGAAATAACACGCACTCTCAACAACGACGAGAAATCGAATAAAAAACAAAACATGTGTGTTAATAACAAATGAGTACCACTAGCTTGGGTCTTCTTTCTTTCATTCTAGGTTTAACTTTCGGGAAAGCAGAGGAAAAATAAAAATGGAAATTTAAACATGACAATGGGATGTGGAAAAATCACAAAAGTGTTTCAATATTAACCATGGCGGACGGTATATATTTTTTAGTTTGATGTTTGTCTTAAATCTTAAGTTTTGATGTTGCTATTATAATAACTATTATTGCTTCCATCCTTCAAAACTTGCTCTTCTCAAACACGTCCTTTAGGTCAGTGAAATAAAGTTGTCTAGATGTTTAATAAATTTAATGACAGACTTGTAAGTTAGTTTCACCGCTCATCTGCTTACTGCTGCGATCCACTTAAGATAATCGACTTTTAGTGACTAGATTAAGCAAGCGAATCACGCACTCCATAAATCTAATCCTGAAAAACTTTCTCTCATTTATATTCATAGTTTCTCTCGCAGCATTGCGCTGAAGTTACTAGTAAATATTTGAGATGAAAGGAATATTCATCAGCCTTTTCTCCCTGTGGAAGTTTCGTTGAATTATAACAGAACTTCTCTCTGTTGGTGACTCGTGGATAATTTATTAAAGTCAACATCTGGTCGCTTATGTATTAGATCAGCTCTTGCTAAATCTCTTGACAAATTGCTGACAATTTAAATTGTTCCCTCCAGGTTAAAACAAGATCCTTGAAGCCATATAATATTAACTTGATTAAATGAGTGTTTTTAAGACCGGAAAGCAAAAATGATTTTTTTTAAATTAAAAGTTAACTCCTAAAATACCGTTTTGACACGCTTTGGTGATTTTAATGTCGAATAATTAACAACCTCCTCTAAAATTTTTAATGACAATAATTTTACACGATTAATGAACGTTATTTCACAAACCTACGTCAACCTCAACTTTGTTAAAAGTCAGCATTTTCGGAGTACAACCTTCACGGCATGGTAAAATAAATATGACAAAATCCCAAAAGATTATTATAAAAATAGTAAACCTTAACAGATTGCCTCTTACTCTACACGTTCCGAGCAAACCCTCGTATATCTCTCCTACACTCCCCTTAAATATATGTAGCCGTATGTGTACGTGTTCATCCTTTTTTTATCTTTTGCAAACCTACACATCACTTTATATTTTCAGTGGCGATGCGTTTATAATACACTTTTACCGTACAAGTGTCTCAACTAATCAAAGCCAGTAGGATTATGACATCCCCAATAGAGATTTGTTGCAGAGCTAAATGATCGGGGAAGGGGAGTGGAAGGTTGGAAAAATATTTGTTAGCGGTTTTTTATTTTCGTGTGTAGTTTTTTTTTTTTTTTTTTTAACTTCCGATTTTATGTCCGGGTTAAATATTCCCCATAGGAAAAACTAAACCCTTCCACACACTTTTCCACAAATGATCATCTAGTCAATAAACATTATGCAAGTATATAAGCAAAATAAATACAAAACAATACAAGAACAACACGTCAACTCACCAGAGATCAAATGGGAAAATAATTCACCGATTCCAGATATTTTCATATCAGAGGGTTCGGCTCGGTAGAACTCCTAACTGGGCCTATAAATCCTACAGATCCCTCAGCATAAATATTTAAAAAATCAAAATGTATTCAAAATGACCGACTTTTGCATCTTTATATATAAATTTTGTTGATAGATCTAATACGCCTAAATTTTTAATGAGAGAGCTAGGTAAAATGCCAGTAGCCGAAATAACGAATGGTAAAAGTGTTATTAGCATTATTATTTTTATAGTCTGACAATGCCAAATTCTTTTTATCTCATTTCCTAAATCTGTGAATTTTCTTATTTTTTCATTAACAGATTTTTGAATATTACAGGAAATTATTAAATGATCTGTATTTTCATTGAATGACCGTTTTTTATTTCGTCTTTCGGACTTTTTTCCCGCCATTTTTTCAATATTATGGTAGGTAAGAAAGTTTTTTTAAATATTTTTTTATTAAGGTAGTGACGTTTCATTAGAGAAATTCTGTAATTCCTTAATTTTTTTTTTTAAACATAAAATGCATTGTTTATAATTAAATAGTATTTCTCTGCTTCTATGCAGATTCCTAGAAGAACTTCAATATATCTTTTTCAGTAATTTAGTATTATAGTTAGAATTAAAACGTAGCTTGAAATGGCTTTGACCGTGCTTGGTGAACAGATAGAGTAGCCAGGTACTTCACCACTGTCCTCTTTCCCATTTCATTTCCCTCACCACTACCTTCATCCGCATAACATACCTCGATTTGGGATGCCATAGACTCACTGGTCCGGACGGTTGGGAGCAGTTAGGAGTCTTGTGCGGTTCGACATACAAAAAAAAACTTTTTATACATGAAAATCTATCGGATTTAGAGTTACTTTTGCTGTTGGCTATTATCTCTACGAAATTGTTGCTGATACATAATTTATTATACAAACTGTAAATACAATCAAAAGCATATATATTTAGAAGAATAAAATACCGGTAACAGTACCAGTACCGTGCTATAGGTGTAAGTACATTGTATTACTAGTATATAAGCGAGAGTATTCCGGATTGCATCGCGTAATGAAATGCACAGGTAGGAAAATTTCTGACTTGAAAATTCTGAAAGTTTAGTGTTTGCAGGCTCTTAACTCTGTCACTATGCAGATTGCTAGAAGAACTTCAATATTTCTATTTCAGCAATTTCATATTATACTTTTTAACTAATATAGGTATATTTTGGGAAAATAACTCTTATTTTCGACATTAAAATCAGAGAATAATATTTAACGTGTCTTAATAATAATATTTTTTCGATTTTGCTAACCATATGATAATAACCAATAATCATAGATAATTAAACATACTAGGATAAATATTCTTCTTATTTATAATGTAGGAAAACGATAAGAAAACTTAGAAGCTTTAGAAATAAATAGATCCCTTAATAATAACAAGTTCCATCATCATTACAGTCCCATCTTAGACATATTCCCTTTCATCGTACGTTAATTCCCCTAATCCCCCACTCTTCACTAATCTCTAGTCACGCCCACAATACCACTTCAAGTAATATATTACGTTCATCCATTGTTTTGTTATGTTATGTTAGTATGTATTTTGGCCTAAGGAAGGAACGGTTGTTCCGAAACCGGGCGGCGTTCATACAAAATAAATAAATTTTAAAATGTAATGCTAAATAACTCGGTGGCGTTATTTTATTTATATGATAATGAAAAACTTTGTATGCACCACTTTTAATTAAAAATAACCTACATTTTTCAAAACCAACGACTTCTTCGTCATGATCATGTCGGGATAGTGATCACCCTGACGGCGAAGCTGTTGGCTTTGTAACATGTAGATTATAATTGATTAAAAGTGGTGTATACAATGTGTTTCATATAATTAAAATGACGCCACAGAGTAATTTTGCAACTTTTGAAGAAATTATATTGTTGTCCAAACAAAGTTAAATTATTTTATTATTTAATATTATAAGGGATTAGACAAAGGGATTTGGGGAGTACGAAATGATAAAAGCCCCATATTGACTTTTTAATAAAAGATACTTTTAGCTCAATACTGTATTCAAATTTAACAACATTTTTACCCTTTACACTAGATATAATATTTTTTAATGTTTTTTTCTTATTGATTTTTAAATATTAACAAAGAAGTAATTGCATTATTTTTAAGAAGACGGAATAATACATCTATCGATCAATTTTTAGTCAAACTCGTCCGCTTTAAAAACTAATTCTATCTACCTGATAATTGCCAACTGAACGATTAATTTGAGATTGACTTGCAGTATTTTTATTTTCTAGTAAACATTATTTTTGCTTCATCCAATTTAATGCACATTTCTCTTCATTTTCGTCACACATTTTGACTTAATTTATGTTAACTTATAATATCACACCTTCCTAAAAAAATGACCAAATTCAATAATGTTCATTCCATTCACCACTAATTGTACTGACATATAACAACTGCCGTAAGTAAACAAATCAATATTTAACCAATTTTTTAACCAGCTTTTAACCAATTTGACAGGTATAAGTTTCAAAATAAATAAAAAAAAGTTTTTTCTGAATAAATACGTCGTTAAATTTAAAGTTCTTTTAAAATTTACAAAACTTATTATTTATTCAATCTATAATTTATTCATATAATCTGAATTTTACTAATTATATTTGATTACAATAAATGGGTTCAAATTGTTAAAAACTTATACCAGGCAAGTAATAAAATATGCTCAGATTGTTATTTTCTATTCTTGAAAAATCAGTTTAAAGATTTTCACAAACGATACTTCTGCATGTTCAGCAAACGAAGAACTTTTATTATTAATCTCCATAATATAATCCCTTTTCTCCTTTGGGTGACTAAGGCCAGACAGCACGCAATTATTAAGCCGTGAAAGGCCAACAGTGTTGCATTATGTGAGGTCAAGTGTATACATACTGAATAATAAGGGTAAGGTTTCCATGACAAAATTTTAAGGGTCTCAACCAAGGTTAGTTGTGCGTTACGTGTTATACAGTGGGGAAGGAAATGGTAATTTTTGTACAGATACTAATTGACGATGGTGCATTTAGCGACATTAGATAATAAATTCAAGTAGGTACTTCAATGGTCATTGATTTATATTTGGTTTCTCTGCACCCAGTCATGGAGGAAAGGATATGAATCGGCTGGTTTGACATTACTGTTTTAATTGCTTCATTATAAGTGTTTTTATATTAGCATGGTCGGGTGATTTTCATTGGTTTTGAGTTCCGTTAAATGGTTTTAGGGTAGAACTGGTGTAGTCATTAAAATAATAAGAAAAAAAAACTAAAAGATATAATAGGTAATAAATAAATAGGCTGTAATAAAACAATGTACACTCCTCTTCCAGCCACAAGCTAATGCTTCTATGGAAGAGGGGTCTTGAAATATTTGATAATATATTGTAACAAATAAACAAAATCAAACTTATATAATAAAATAAAAATTTAAAAAAAAAGGTTTTTGTTTTATTGAGTGTTATTTTCCAATTATATGTTAAAACACTACTAAACTACATTTTCGACCAAAAAAACAAACCCCAACAAACACAAAATATCACTAATAGACCGGTCAGACAAGCGTACAAAGAAAACATAAAAACTCCGACGGTAAACACTACCTTTGGACAAAGACACCATAAATACCACGCTATTAAAGCATTCAACAGTCTTCCACTTGAAATAAAAATTGAGGAAAATAAAAATAAATTTAAACACAAAATAAAAAAATGGATTAAAGAACAAAAAGACAATATTACCAAAATTCTATAACATAAAAGAATAAAACACATACACGCAACACAAAAAAATATATAAAACACGCAACACGCACAAACACATAAATCATTATAAATGCCGATTTACATTCTCTTTTCATATTTTTCTTTTAGTGTGATAATTATATTTTAATTTTTAATCTTTATTTTTAGTTTAAATTTATCTTTATATTAATGTTGTTTTTCTTTTTTTAAAATGTATAAATTCTTATATTATAAAATGGGGGCCTCAGCACGGGTAAACAACCCAGTGAGGCCATCATTACTGAATTAAAATATGAAATATTGTAAAATAATGTATCAACAATAAAAAAAATAAAAAAATGTACATTTGCTACTTAGCAATCTAATCTTAATTAGCAATATTAAAGCTGTTATATGTTTTAAGATTGCTAGTTAATGACACGGTTGTGTCGAAACCGGTAGCAAAGTAAACAAAACTTTAATAACAAATGTACATTGGAAAATAAAAGTCAATAAAACAAAAACGTCTAGAAGTTTTTACATGGTTAATGCCCAAGAAATACAAAAAAATACGTCTCTGTACATCCATACTCAAAATTTGGATTTCAATCATTTTTTTTCATTTTTCTGAGATTTGTAATAATTTCCCTCGGGGCCTATATCATCTTTGAGGATACAGTGTGGAGTTTTTTTTAAGGAAACGAAGAAGAGGAAAATCTGAGAAGGAAAAAAGGCATAAGTGGTGGGTAGTAATCTGGGAGTCAGTGTGTCCAGGAGTGACAGATGTTTGAATCCATCATTCCCACTGCGGTCCAAGGCGATGGGCCGAGAGAGTCCTGCTGGAGACGTTTAAAAATCTCCCTCAACCAGTCTCTTCAAATTCGGCCCGCCACACAGTAGATGGACAGACGCATCGACCGCAGAGACCTAGACAATCCTCACCCCCCATGAACTCGGGCACCCCTGCTATGTCACTAAATGCAGTGACCACTTGGGGTTATCTATGGAATAGCATGACAGTAACAGTAAGCATACCCGCCGTGACCTATGACAGTAACAGTATCCATACCCGCCACCCAAAACGGAATTATTATTAAATTAAGGGATAAAATACTTTGTGTACACCACATTACTAGAAAAAAAAACAACTTTGTAAGTATGAATCTTAAGCTTTGGAACACCAGACCCTTTTTGAGGAAAATCAAAGAGTGTTTTAAGTGCAACAATTCTGTTAAAAAATAAAAGCACTTTCTCATTACATACAGGTTTAAATCGCATGTCAAAAAATCCAATCTAGAACCAAATTCCAATGACAGCAGCGCATTAACGGTCTGTCGGCGGGAAAAAATTCTTGTCACCGGTGCACGAACGATTTTCCCGATATAATTGGAATAATTTTGGTTTATGAGTTTAACGAAAAAAACTCATTTTCCTATCACCTATATTCAATTAATTTCATTCTAAATTAACAATTTAGCAACGCGTTTATAACACGAAATTGAAATATGTATGAAGCTTGCGTATCTTTCCGTTGAAGTAATGTGGATGTTAATAATAATAAAACGGGTACGATATGGACTAGCATAATTGTTTGATGAATTAAATATCTCATTCATATTGACCACAATAAAATTATACCGTTCAGATGAATTCGCTTTCCACATAATGAGCAATATGTTTATTCCCCTCGTTAATTTGCTTTCTAAAATTCAATTTGGGAATATTGTATATTACTTAAAACAACTATTTTTGGTTGTTTTCGACAGAAAACCATCCTATCCTTAAGCCAGCCTTCTGGGAAACTATTTCAATCCCAAAGGGTGAGAATACTCCCTTTGCCTTTTCCGGCAACACACGCAATACGCAATCCTGTAGATTATTAAGCCTAAATTAAACCAGCCCAACCACTACGTAGTTCCTTCGCTTACGTAATAATATTACTGCTACTTTTAAATAAGCAGCAAACATGTCATAAACATAAGAAAGTTACATTAGTTCTCTCTGAGCTTCTCAGTTTATTATAATATATTGATAAAATTTAAAAAAAATATTCTACCTTTTTTTATTTTATCCTAGCTATACCCCACCACGCGTTGCTATGGATCAGTCTATCTGGGCAGATGGAGAAACAATAGCGCGTGTTGCTTTTATGTCCAACAGATGGCGCTTTTTTCAAAGTATGTTTTTGCTTGTCACAGGTGACGTATATATAGGTATATAAAATTCACACTTATTCGAATGCAACGCTGTGTCAAAAATTCGAAGAATCAGTGTAGAACTTTCGGGAATTTGAGATTTTGAACTAAAGAAAACTTACATTTTTATTTATATAGAAGATAGACACATACTTTGCTGGTGACGTATTTAGAAACAAAAGACAATTATTACAAGTAGACACATGATTGATAATTTTTTGTTATGTTTTGCCAACTAGATTATCGTAGACTTCGAAAGTCGAAAAAAGTTTAAATTTCTTTCAATACATCATTATAATGCAATTTTATCACGAATTTTCTAATACAAAAAGAGAAAATTACTGAGTTTTATGTATTTTAATAGACAGAATACCGTTTTTTACTTCATTTTACTTGCTAAATCTCCTTGAAGATTGACTATTTTGTTAAGAGCAGTTTCGGTGAAAAATCGCTATAATTTAAATAATTTAGGCAAAACCATGACATTGTTTTTTTAAACTGTTATTTATTTTCCTTGAAAGCTTTGAAAGGTTTATTTATTAAGAAGTAAAAAAAATATCGCTTAAAATTTTCGCTTCTTTCAGTAATATCGTTTACGTCTAGCCGTTTTACTCATAGCTAATACTCCCACATCCCAAATGAAAGCTTATTTGAATTCACTGTTTTGTTCAATCCGGGATTAGATCTAGATTATTAAGCATTCAACATTTTGAACAGAACGTTTTGTGAGCGTAATAATAATTTTTATTCCAGAATGTGGGGAGGTTAGTGCGATCCCACAATATATTGACTTTTCTTACGAAAATACAAGTAAGTCTGAAAATTCATAAAAATAAACAGTAATTAAGTTAACAAAACAATTTTTAAGAAATGCAGTATAATCAAAAAAAACTATGACAAAAAAAAATGAAAAGATAAAAGAAAAGCTAAAAACAAATTAAAATAAGGTTTATTAAGAATCGATAATATTATTATGCGATCGTCTGGACGGTCTGGGCCCTCTGATTGGTCGAATTCAAATAATATGTTTCAGTTAAATTCCGCTAACTTGAAAATTAAGACCCAATTTCATACTAAAATAGGATCACCAGATTTCTTCAAAAACATCGTTTCTGCTCATATAATTTTCGGATAATATCGAAGAAAACATGTTTTTGAAAGTTCAAAATCCATTGGATTAATTACATTACAGTAAAAATTATCCACAATTACGTTTTATATATTTGAAGTCTGTCAAGAATCAAACATTCTAAGGTTTTTTTTGTTTTTGGGGTGTTATGCCGTGTTGCGCTAACTCCTTCTTTAGCCAACGTTTTGGACAGCATTGCAGCGTCCATCATCGGGGCAGATGTGTTATTTGAGGTTGTGTTAAAATGTGAGCTTATGTATGAGGTTGTGATACCGTGTTGCCAGCACCAACCCTCTGAGCTAACATTAACGTATCATTTTTTTTATTTAAAGTGGTTTTTCTTCGTTTAGCTCTAGTGTAGCCGTCAATTACCGGATACCAAGAACTATTGAGCTTAGCTCCATCGTCTCTATTAATGTTTACGGGATTATTATGAATTTCAATGGCCGTTTTAATACGCATTTACAAATAAAACAAACATTTGATTCAACTTAATGACAATAAAAAACAACTCTTTACATGTACGATTTTGAAAAATATTGATATTTAATATTATTTACGTAAATAATTATTTCACACTATTTTGACAGAACACCGATATGATATACGCGGAAGTATAGGCACTGCCAACCCAATTAAATAACATGAAAGACAATCGAAAGATAAAAACGCTTCGTTGATTGTAAAATTAGCCAACAAATCTCTAATCTGACATGTACTTATATGTATAGTAAAACAATCATTTTTCCAGGTATAAATATTTATATAATATATATTAAGGTATTATTCGGAATTGCTGGACAAGGATAATACGAAATATTTTTAAATAAAACCTTCGGATTTACCTTAATTAATATAAAAGGAATCTGAATGCATGTAGGAATTTTTTATTTTTAGCATTTTAAGTTTTAATTACGTAAAATTAAAATTTACTTTCGTTGTATTGGATGACAGCCGGAATAATTTCTATTGATGACATTTTCTTTTTTGGTATTCCTGATATGAGTGGCTAGAATTTTTACCATTTACTCTATGCAAATACTAGGTAGGTGGTACTATTTTAGCCAAGCTCTAAAAATAAAATAAAGGTATTTAGGTTTGTTTTACAAGTAAGGAAATATTTAAAAAAAAATTATTATAGGTTAGGATAGGTTAGGTTGGGTTATGCTACGTTAGGTTAGGTTAGGTTGGATTAGTATAGTTCAAGTTAGTTTATAGGTTAGGTTAGATTAAGTTGGATTATTATATGTTAGGATAAGTCAGGTTATGTTAGGTTAGGTAACGTTAGTTTGGGTTATTATGGGTTAGGTTAGGTTGGATTATTATAGGTTAGGTTATGTTAGGATAGGTTAGGTTAGGTTGGGTTAGGTTAGATTGGATTATTATGGGTTAGGTTAGGTTGGATTATTATAGGTGAGGTTAGGTTAGGTCAGGTTAGATTATTATGGGTTAGGTTGGATTATTATAGATTAGGTTAGGACATAGGTTAGGTTGGATTATTATAGATTAGGCTGGATTATTATAGGTTAGGTTATTATAGGTTAGGTTAGGTTAGGTAAGGTTATTATAGGTGAGGTTAAATAAAATAATAATGATAATAATATCCAAATAAATCATTTGTGCTTTTTAAGTAGGCACTATTTTGCCGGAATATTGTATTACATTATATTTTTTTTTAATTTACGTTTTACAATTGTATTTAGCCACTCATTTCAGGAATACCGACAAAAGAAAATGTTATCAACAGAAATTATTCAGGCTGTCATCCCATGCAGCGAAAGCGAATTTTCATTTTACGTACCTAATTAAAAATTAAAAAGCTAAAATTAAAAATTTCCCAAATGCTGTTTGATTCTTTTTAAAGTAATTAAGGTAAATCAGAAGATATTACCCATATTAATATAACCCATATTACCCATATTAATAATAAAACCCGCGGAGCGGGTTTTTAACTGCTAGTAATTATTTATTGCGTGGTCTGGAGTGATGTTGGGCCCAGAGCTCACTCAGGAGTGGCGCTTGGTCCCGGTAGGCTACGGTCACCACCGTGTTGGCGGATGCTATTAGCCGCATCCTTGCTCCAGTGACGGCCCATCCATTCAGTCCTTGTTCCGTCAACATATTCGATGCGCTGCTGTATCTTCTGTATCGAAATATGATTCTACAGGCGTCATAATGTTGGATTCGGAGTCGTTCCATCGAGCAAGTTCGGTAGTGACACCATATCTAACAAGTATATAGGCAGGTACAAAATGCATTGAAAAATCCTTTTTTTATTATTGCTTCATTTGCAAAATTATAGGGCAATTGTTTTAGTCACTGTGCTGATAGTTCTCATTTGTCGTTCAATATCGCCATTGCCCGATAGGTCTTGATTAATATTGTGCACCAAGTATTTTACGTTCATATATGTATTTATTCTTATTCTTACCTCTTTGAGGTGTACGGAGAACATCTTGAGGTTATCGCTTTTTTTCCCGTGTGGAATGCAATCAATTCCGTTTTCTTCCTATTGTATATTACATTGTGCTGTTTCCACATTCTTCACAGTTATTTAGTACTAACCTCAAATCCTCGATCGACGGAGCTAGGAGAATCAAGTCGTCCGCGTAGTTTATGTCGTATCAACTTTCGTTCACATTGCTTGTAACTTGTAACATATGCTATTTTTAAGTACGTGCATTTTTCAAGTATCATCAAATAAACAAAGCAGTACAATCATTGAACTATTTCCATTCTTATGGTACCTATATATTTACAATCCGATCATTTTATTCACTACTACCACTTAATCTAGAATGGAAACTTCATTAGAATAAACTGTGTATCTCAATCCAGAACTATGCGTAATTCAATATTATGGCTCTTTACGGAATACGAAATTCTTTTTATAGATCTTTCTCATTTTTTCACTTTACTAACACTCTTACAAACTCAATAAAAACTCTAATGGAAAACGTAGTTTCATTCAATCCAAAACTGTTGAAAACAATGCTGAAATTCGGAATCTAGTCTTAACCTCAAAAGCCCCAATTATGCAAGGAAATAGACTGACGACGAGTTCAGGCCCCAAGGATTAGGTGCTTAGTTAACCGCCAGCCACCCGCTGGTATCAACAAATAATAATAGAAGATTTAGGCCCTCCAAACCAGGGTCGAACTATACCTACTTAGTATTATACTCGAGACTGATGGCATCTTATTAGTTCCTATGAAACAGATTTTACATTTAAAAACGGACAGCACAAATAGCTACTTCTGATGCTTTAAGCTTTTTTCGTTGCTCTAATTACGACGCGTCAAGTTGATTAAGTTAAATGCCACGTTTCCTTAAATCAAGTTAAAAAAAAAACACATTTGTTTTCTTTGATCATAATCACAACGTTACTTAAAAAATATCCCCCGGAAGCGCTGCGGTGTCCTATTAAATATAACTAGGAAGTACACATACTTCAAACTATGTTAAAATCTACAAATCTTTGTGAAGACATTGTATTAAGTCCTCCAATCTATACAATGAACATCTCAGAGTCGAGTCCACGTAATGCGCCGCAGTAAAGATCGATGTCAATATAATTCTGTTCTTTCTGCGATATTAATTAATTTATCAAACTACTTATTACACTATGGAGGCTAGATGATATATGTATAATATATTATGAGTATTTCATTGGTCCATATGGCTTCGGATAAATGAATTTACTAGTCAATATCCAATCAAATGTTTCAGGGGACAATTACGAGTATATTGAATCCGTGCACCTGTTTTATTTTAGCAAGACAAGACATGATAAAACATCCGACAAATGGATGACAGGTGACAGAGATAAATAAAAAATCTTAAATTGACGTCCTTGGTTAGAATTTAAGGACATATTTGCAATTTTAATTTGATTCGAGAACTGGCAGCTCTGGGTAGGTGATAGCCACCAAATTAGTATCGGCACATCAGGAGATATATATTCACAGCAAAATGCCAAAAGGTTCACGTAGATAACCCATCATTTTTTATGACTTACATCTTTCATCGTCTTTTGGAAATCAGAAAAAAATAATAATTAAAATCACAGGTATAAAAGCGTTAATTATATATTATCAAATATTGATAATGATTTTCCATTATCCAAAACATTTTTACCTCGGTGGGTTCGACAAGATTCACCTTCTTTATTTTGTTTATATTCCGGGATTTAAACATTCTCCGCCAAGGTTTACATTTCAATAAAAATTCAATTCCCAATTTTTGCCGCCCAACACGAGTGGGTGGCGATTCCACCCCTGGCCCCTGCGCCCTCCCCTCACCCCACCCTACCACTCTGTCTCCCGGTGCCGCCCTCGTAGCTAAGGATCATGTCTGTTTTAAGTATGTGCTTACCCCCCCTGTTGATAGATATCTTATACCATCTTAGTCCAATCGAATAGGGATTTTGATTACAGAAAATAGTCCAGTTGTTACTGTTTTTCTTACAAAGTTTTATTTTGTGGTCAGAATAATTTCTATACATATCGGAGTAATTTCTTTTCTTTCAAGCTGCCCATCAGCGGTGAAATATGTTTTCAATAGCACAATAATGGTTGTTTAGTAATATTTTTGGTTAATTTGTTTAATTTTTTCTCAGAAAAAATAAGATTTTCTGAGAAATTCGATTTCGTGAATTCAAAACATAGGGATAACTTAAACTTCGCCATAGACCTTTTATAAAATCAAGATACATATAATTAAAACATTTCGCTAAAATTCCATTTTAACAAATTGTAACTACATGTTAGACTATACGTACATACGTTCTATTAAATTGGATGTTTTAAAAACTAAAATATTTTTCTACGAAAAAAACGTAACCACACAATCCGCAAAAAATATTATCTCGTAATACCTATACCCATTAAGATACCCAGTACTAAGATACCCATTTTTTGTTTAATTTATTTCAGTATAAAAATACTAAAACTAAATATTTATCACTTTTTGCAAAAACCCAATCTTGACTGGTATATTTATTTTACAATGTAGGTTCTATTTTTTTTTTTTTTTTTGGGGTGTTATGCCGTGTTGCGCTAACTCCTTCTTTAGCCGACGTTTCGGACAGCGTTGCAGTGTCCATCATCAGGGCAGATCCGGTAGATCCGATCCGGTACATCTTCGGATCTACCGGATCTGCCCTGATGATGGACACTGCAACGCTGTCCGAAACGTCGGCTAAAGAAGGAGTTAGCACAACACGGCACAACACCCCAAAAATAAACAACAAAAATTCTTTTGGCCGTGAAAATCTAAAAACTTACCTAGGTTCTATTTGTTATGTGAGTAGTTAATCGAGAAAACAATTAGCTGCGAAAGCGCTTATTAGTTATCCGCTACCTAAATGAGACACCTACTGTACTTAAGTACGTCTTTATATTCTACTACACAAACTATATCTCTTTAATCTGCCTCAGTCTCCGCTTAACCACGATCAACGGAATCAACGGAACCTGTAAAATAGTGGCATTTCATCAAAAGCGCTAACGGGGAACCTGAAAGATTTTTTTAAATAGAAGGTTGGATTGGATTTTTGGGTCTGTGTGAAGATTTGAAGCCGCGAAAGAGATCCGCTGTCTCATTAAGCCGCCTATTAATCACGGATTTACTTTATTCCAAATTCGGCTTCCTCTTGTTCCATGAAGTGAACGACTTGCGACGGTCGCAGCCGCGGGACCGCCACGTTATTATTAGAAGTGCGCATCATTATTTGTTGATGAAAAAACTTTCATGGCTGCTGCCTCAAGGGAGACGTGGGCTTTTATAATACCTCGTTACTGGGAGAAATTGGGAATAATAGATGAGAAAATATTACATAGAATTATGTACTTCGTTAATGAAACTCTCCCTTACGCGCTGTATCTCATCTGAAACATGTTCACTCGGTACAGCCTTTAGAAAAATGAACAAATTCCCGTATTTCCATTCGTAAATTTTTGCGTCGTTAACAAACCAACCACCCACATTTGTGGATCGGTGGGATTCTGCCGCCGAGAGTTCCGATTTAACTTCCTTTTCTGTTACATGCGTCGTTTATGAGAAAATCGAGAAGGGTTACGTGGTTATAAACATGTATGACAGCGTAGTTACTGTATTAATATTCAATAAACTACATTATTTAAAAAAAATATATTATTAAAATTGATACAAAATAAATAAATTGCAGATGGTGTTTCAAAGCTAAAAAAACGAAGGTTTATTTTAATCTGACTTTAAAAGACCTTGCGTAAGCGAAGATTTATCAAACTTCAAATGATTTTTTTTACAGATATCTCTACCTACGTACTTAATTAATGTTTATTTCATATTTGTTCAAGTTTTTCAAACTGAAAGCCCCATATTTAATTAAACCCATATAAAATCTTATTTCAGCACATCGACGAGCAAAATAATAAACTTTTTTTATTTTCAGTGAAATTGCTTTAAATATTGCGTAAAGCAATTTCATCAAAAAACGCACACAAGATAAAACACAAGTCTAGGCATTCTATGCTTTCTTCGTATTCCTTGTTTAGTAGTCCCCTTTTTCTGTATCATTTATATGATATGAAAACAAAGAAGTTAAACCTCCACAAAGCATTGCATAATTATTAACTTTGGCTGAATGCGGGTGCATTTAGAAGGATAACTTTTGACAATTTAACAACCCCCTACTATAATGCAGTTTTTACCGAGAATTCAATTAACTGGCAACATAGCATTTTATTTGGGTACGTCTATTTATTACCGGAGCTCAACCTTTGATTACATACTGTGATAAATATTCTATTAAATCTTTCAAAAAATAATCAATAAAAATACAGTTTTCAATCATTCAGATTACGCTTCCCTCCATCTGTTCCTTCAGTTTTGGTGTAAAAATCTTTTTTCTGAAAGAAGGTAGGTACATTGCTTCACATTTCTACACCGTTAGTTTTGTAAGTTTTTAGATTCTCACGGCCAAAAGCATTTTTGTTGTTTGTTTTTGGGGTGTTATGCCGTGTTGCGCTAACTCCTTTTTTAGCCGACGTTTCGGACAGCGTTGCAGTGTCCATCATCAGGGCAGATCCGGTAGATCCGAAGATGTGTAAATTTTGGTTGTCGAGTTTGTGCTTATTTATTTGTGGCCTGGGCCCGTCCAAGTGCGAAATGCCAACGGAAGTGGCGACATCTTGTGGCGAATTTTAGACATGTTATTTGCGTTTAGCTTTGGTGTAGCCGTCAATTACCGGATACCAAGAGCTGTTGAGCTTAGCTCCGTCGTCTCTATTGATATTAAATGTATTTTTGTTGATTTCAATTGCCTCCATAATCAGGCGTGATCTATAAGTTTTGGGTCTTCCCAGGACCTCGGGAGCAAATCCAAAGTAATGGCCGGTTTCAATTAAGTGTTCGGCGATTGCCGATTTATCAGGGTGGCCAAGTTTACAAGCACGAAAATGTTCTGCTATCCTTTTGGAAATCGTCCGCTCTGTCTGGCCTATATAAACCTTGTCACAACCAGAGCAGCTGAGTTTGTACACTCCATCTGCTTCCAGAGGAAACTTAGTCTTTGCAGACCTCAGTAGGTCTTGGATTTTGGTCGTGGTTCCGAAGACAGTTTTGATGTTTTCTTTTCTCAACAGCCTGGCAATTCTGTCTGTCGCATTGTGAACGAAAGGCAGGAAAGCACAGCCTTTTGAGTCTTGTTCAACTCTGTCTTCGTTTGTTGTAGATTTGGCTCTTAAAATTTGCCTTGTCTGACTTGCCGGGTAACCGTTGCGCTCCAGTGCATCGGTCAGTTTTATAAGTTCTGCTCCAAGTTTTGTTTCTTCACATATTCTGGTCGCTCGGGTCACCAGTAATAGTAAATCATTATTATATAAAATAAATTCAGAATGTAAATAAAATGAAAAAAATATTATTTGGAACCAATTTATTAGACGAACAGTTCCTACTCGCTTTCAGTACCTACCTGAAAATTGAATTCTAATTTTTTAATGCAAGTAATACCGAGAGTAATGATAAGAGACGGCCCTGTATAGAGTTCACTAATTTAGAATTATTCATTTGTAAGAAAAAAAATTAATTTTGAAATCGTCTTTTAAAAAAATATTTTTTTGGAAATGACTGCGGTCAAGTTTCCACCTTTTTAATTCACGGACGCGTAATCTCTAAAATAATAATTGATTTTTAATAACGATAAATGTATGGAAAAATAAAAATAAATCTCCAAATCCAAATATTTCTCGCACTTGTCATTTTGTATTGTAATTGCCCAACATGATATTCTTAAAATAAAATTAATAAAACTAAATACTGATGAAAAAATAGTTACTTAATTAACAATTGCTTAGCAACGCTAATCACGGCATATTAAGCTTACCACTCTTTTAAAACAACCTTAAATAATTAATGAAGCTTAGGAACTCCGCCAAAATGTCGAATGAAATTTGAATCGCTGTAATATTCGACTTGCGTTTGAATTTTTCTTAGTAAATTTACCGAAATTTTAATTCCCGCCGCTAGTCGATTCTAATAAATGTAAAAATATTTTTAAACGAAATATTCATGTAGCTTCCAAACATATTTTTTCACTTGGATTTTTCCAAATGTAACAACTTCAATGCATTATCGCGGGATTGTTTTCATGAAAAGTGATAAATGAAACCAAATATGAACATTCTAAAAAAACATGTTGTCGATAGGTATTTTCGAAAAATTTTACCGCCAAAGTTGGCATTTTCAAAGCTATATATACGAGTATTTATAGCAATATTTTTCACCAAGATCTCCAAGATCTACCTCAAACAAACATCAGAAAGCAAAATGAACCTTAAAATCTTTTAAAATGCAGGGCAGTGTGGTCGATTTTAGCTTGACAAAAAGGCTTAATTTTCTAGAACAGATCTCGTCACGCGCTCTGTCCGTCCCTAACTGTCTGTTAAACTGAACGGGAGAGCTGTCGTTTTTCGCGTGAAAATTTAAACTTACAAAATAAACACGACGACTATTTCTATATTTGTATATATTATACGTAGAATTTATAAATCTTGCATGTACCAATAATTTTCTTAGTGTAAAACGCTCGGTTGGTTGGTATTGTTTATGTTTTTAATTACTAAATTTGAAGTACGTTTATCTAAAAATACTACTTTTCTTCACTTCTTAACATGGGTGGATAAACAAATCTAATAACCTCTTTCTTGTATATTTTTTTTAACGTGTTATCGTAATATAGCTATTACTGATTGCGTTACTGAACTATTTAAATGATATTTAATTCTATATTAAGTTATTTAAAGATAAGGGATCATTAACTAACCTATTAATCATGGTATAAAAAGCTGAAATGAACGTTGCATTCAATTTTATTCTTGACACGAGAAATCTCGAGTCCATGAAAAAATTATCGACATTTTTTTTTCATTTTCAATAGTAAATTTGTATTTTTGTGGAGTTTATTAACTACATTCAAGAATAAGTATGATTTAAGATTTTCACGGCTAAAAGTATGTTAGTAATTTGTTTTTGGGGTGTTATACCGTGTTGCGCTAACACTTTCTTTAGCCAACGTTACGGACAGCATTGCAGTGTCCATCATCAGGGTTCATTATTTGAGGTTGTGGTGAAATGTGAGCTTATGTATGAGGATGTGATACCGTGTTGCCAGCTCCAACCCTCTGAGCTGACATTATATAATGTGAATATATATATGTACACAGAGTTATTCAGTGTCATTAAATAATAAAATTTGGTTAATCGCGTACAATATTCGTAGCTATTTATTCCACTTGGTCCCCATCTTTTATGTTCTTATTTATTTATTACAAAATAATATTACATTTCAAATTATTATAGTATGCAATATAAATATTTTTTTCTAATTATTCTACTACTCCATGATGTGATCTTCAGAAGGTCGCGTTTATAGGAGGAGTAAGTACATAAAAAAATAAATTACGCTTAAACAATATCCAAAGATTTATTAAATAACTTTTTTTTGTGTTTTTTTATTCATAAAATTTATGTGATAAAAGTTTTTGGTTTATACAGCCACCATACTAGGCACATGCACGTATTATGGTAGCCATATTTATTTACTACAAACTTAATTCAATATGCATAATTTTAGAGAATAGTTTTAGAAAAAATATAACTTTAGTCAAAGTTTTTTTAAATGCTAGTTTTAGACTTTAATGGTACAATATATGATTACCTAATTTTCGGAAGCTTTTTCTTTTTGAAATTTTCATATTTTACAGTTTCGGTTAAAATAATTTTGTTTTTGGACAATAATATATCTTACCATCTCACAATGAAATACTAGTAGTGGTGCTGAGCCGTGGTCATTTTTAGCATTGCGACGGCTACTAAGTCATTTGTTGCAATATATTGGGTATCTAAGGGGTGAATTCATTAATGAAATATTCTTTATAATTTTGATATACGGCGTTTCTTTTATACAATTATGTAATAGTTGGTACATTAAAATCCCGAAATATGTCTAAAGTTAAGAAGTCGTCCTAAGGATATTTTTTGTAATTATTAATTGAATTGTTATTTTGGGTTGTAAGGTAGCTTTAAATGCTTCTCTCCATCTAAATCCACTATCTTCATACTATTGATATATTTCCGTTGTTGTACTCCGATTCTTCTTTTCCCTAGTTTGTATTACCATCGACCGGCACAAAAACTTCTTGTTTAACGGAAAACTTTCTGTAGGGTTCGATTCAACAAATACAAACTACCGCTTTTGCTCTAGCATTATCTGAACTAAAACGTTAAAGCGTTTTCAATCTAATATCTTACGAATATCTGAGTAATGTTTGCTCCTTAATCGATTTCTAGCGTCCAAGAGAGGACTCGAAAAAAAGTACCTAACTACCATAGACACAAAAACTTCGCATTTAAAAAATAAATATAAAATTCTACTCAATTATTTCGATATAAACTAACAGTATTTGATACCCTTTAAATACGTGACTCCATTGACTCATTTAAATTTGATTAAGAAAGGTGTATAAAAAATAATCTGCGAGAACTTCCATAATCCGTGTCTTATTTGCTACTCAATGTGACGATGTAAATTATACGACTACTGGTACAATCTATTTTTATTAACGATTGTATGTGTGTGTACGCTTAAATTTTATTTTCTTGGCATTAAAATTTAAGCTTGTTTATTATTATTAACATGTCTGATTGCTTTTCTTGAAATGTGTTTTTAGACATAGGATACAAATATAAATTAAAGAAATGTATGATCTCAGTTTCCTGAAAAATTCTGAAATATTTTCGTAGAATCTTCCCGGGAACTAAATAAATCTGAGTCTGTTTATACTGTGCTAAAAATATAATTTCTTCAAAGAAAATAGTCCCAAACATCGAAGTAAGTACTAAAAAATAGAACAATAAGTAATCATGACTATAAAGTGTGGGAAATTCGAATGCTTATACTATAATATGCGGAATTAAACTTACGTACCATATGGGTTAATTAAAAGTGCTGATAAATGAGGAATATTCTGCATGAAGAAAAATCCGATAACAACATACATATTATATGACTTTATTATTTAGAACAGGGGAGGGGAACCTTTTCGCCATCTGAACGTGTGTACCATCACTTGCGGGCTGCACTGGATTTTGGGGGGAGGGGGGGGGGGGGGATCTCATTTTACCTGGTACCGCACCTAGAATCCGCAACTAGAATTTTAACACATCATTCGGAAGACAAAACTACCTTGAATAAAAACCATACCCAGCACCCGAAAATGGTTTGCTATGATTTTTGCACCTCATGATCTGCATCTTGGGTTTTATAACTGCACTTCTAAAATGCTAATATTTTCCTTTGAAATACGTCAGCAGATGAATCGACAACTCAAAGCAAGTTCCCAGTTTAATGAGTAGGTATTACACAAGGATGTTAGATCGCCTATTTATTTGTGTCTAAACTGCTTCCTTATAAAGTGCTTTTTATACACTTTTTGTGGTCAGCAGACAGCATCGACAGTGTTCGGAGTACGGAGGTTCCCAACACCTGATTTAGAGCGACAATCTTTAAAATAAATGAATAATTGGTAAATTTCAAACTGTAAAATAGATGCAATTCAGAGAAAATATATTTTTTAATTTATTCTACCATAATAATTGTTCTGAATAACATGGTCAAAATATAATTTCGTAGCAAAAATACGACACTACGATTCACCTACTTATTCTTGACATTTTAAACAAAAACCCAACATTCCACAATTACGCCCACACTACAAAATGATTAAATTTATAAAATATCCGGGAAATCCCTGGACGATTCGATAAAGTCCACAAATAGGAACTTAAAAAATACTTTTTGATGGAAGTAAAAAATATATTAATTTTTGGAATGAATTAATTAGTAAAACCTCAAATGGTAATATTAAATTATTGAAGACAATCCTAGATGCGACCGTATCTTTTTCTGATTTTTATGTTTCAAATTTTCGTGTAAAAATAGTTAACATTATCTTCAATAATTAAAAAAAAAAGTTTTTTTTACACTTCATCACCGGTCTGGTCAACTCGATGGTGTGTGTGGTATGTATTTCGTTGATCCCTATACAACATCATCATCGTTTTCGTCTTCCCCAATAGTATTCTGGTCGAGGACCACGGCTTTAACCGGGCGCCTCTTGGCATCCCGGCCCTGGACTAATTCTGCCTTCGTTTATTCGTTATCAGATTAATAATGACAACATATTTAACTTTCAAATTTACGAAGATGTTTATAGTGCAGGCGTGACGAATCTGAATTATTCAAAATAATTATTAAATCCTTTTAAGTCTAAATAATAAATTAATGCCTTCTGCTCATTGCAAAATCCAAATGACCCACTCGATTTGGAATCTTAAAGTCGGAAGTTTATAAATCATTTCAAGAACACAAATGGCCAATCATGGAAACAAACTATAAATTTTTGTTCGTTTGTTTCAGTTTCAAGCAATCATGCTGCCCATGTTGAAATAATTATGAATCTCACAGTCGGAAGTTTATAAATCATTTCAAGAACACAAATGGCCATTCACGGAAACAAACTATAAATTTCTGGTCGTTTGTTTCAGTTTCAAGCAATCATGCTGCCATGTTGAAATAATTATGAATGCATTATGCATTTTTGATTAGTTTTCACCATTCAGTGAACAACTCGGCCGTTTTTTAAAACAATTGTTTATTTTTTCAAGATATTTCAATTCATTTTTCTCAACATGTTGTACTGTTCAAATATCGTATGATAGGTTTCATAGTCATATTAAACGTGAATATTTTTTTTATATATTACAAAAACTTGGGGGTGTGACATTATATATTGAAAATAAACTTGCTTTGTAATATGTACACAAACCACATTATTAAAATTTCGTATTTATAATTTACATACATGTAGACACGTAGAAAGCCGACAGGGTTTCGCCAAGCTGAAGCTTATTTAGGGCTTATATATTATATAAATCAACTAATTATAATTAAATGCAGACAGAGATGAAAATAATACAATGACAAAGATAGAGCTACGAATAAAACAGGGAGACAATAATTTCCATTGAGGATTAACGAAACAAATTTAATATACGACTATCGGTTAAACGTGTTTGGTTATCAAATATTTTAGACTTTGTGTATCGGCAAACTGGCTTGAAACGTCAAAATTAGAGTCAAAAAGTATGAAATAGAAATAAAAAAACATGAAAGCCATTAGTAATAAGTCTAAATCAATTAATAACCAAAAATACTTACCGATAATCCGATATTTAATACGTTAATCTCCTATGAAACTTTCCCTTCCCTTACCTACACTTCTAATATAATTTTGTCCCTCTTTCTACTTGTGGCTAACTCTGTTTTTATTGTTATTATTATTTTCACATATATAACTGTTATATTTAATTATAATTAGTTGTTAAATATTATATTTAGGCCGTGACTAAACTTGAGCTGAACGAAAAGGTAATGTTCAAACACAGTTCGATCTATTTATAGCTGCAGCATCTAACCTCGATCTGTTAACCACGATTATTCTATTACTTTCAACAACCCGTACCTGTGATATAGGAACCTCGTGGCATGTAATGCAATATGTTGTTTATTTCTTAGCAAATTGAGCCAACGTTTCAAACAACCATCCAATAACAACGCCATGTATAAACTGTTGAAAATTAAAGCTAATTCTTGAGAGTATCGCTGTTCCACATTATACTAGCAAAATATTTTTTGCTATTATTTTATAATCTACAAATTTTCTCAGTTTATTAATACTGCCGCTATTGGGTTCGTGAAGGACGAGGAACGCAACACGTTTCAATACCCTAAAACTCAAACAACACATCTCTTAATTGTGTTGTTATGTCAATTTACCGCATAAAATCTCATTAATATCTATATTAAATGTCTTAGTTGATTACAAAGATAACATCCAGACATACTAAAACAGTATATTTCTGCTCTCCGAGAAAGCAATCCGGATTTCCTGTGTCTAAATAAAACCAATGAGTAGATTTCTTATTTCAGTATCGGGGGATTCGCAATAAGAAGAATTTATTTGTTCCAGCGTATGTTCGCTAACTATTTGTTATAGCGTTTAATATAATATTGTGTTCGAGCAAGGCAAGACATTTAATCAATACGCTGTATGAGGGATGTCTGGGCTGTGATGAAATTGAGGAGGGGAGTTCATAAAGCTTGTACGTTACATCAATCAAAGTCTGTATCAGACATAGGGTAACTACGATTGGCCTACAAAATCATGAAGAGAAAAATACAATATTTTTTTAAAATAAATAAGCATTAGCGGTAAGTGTTTTTTCGTTTTCAAGGGTTAAAAATAAATATAAACGAATTATTTGTGCATTATTATTGATGAAATGTGCAGTTTTTTGTTTTGCAGAATTGTTCACTATTTTAAATTAATAATAATATTTTTTGTTTAATTCAGCTGAACAGAGCGGTAAGTGCGATACTCCGTCTGCCATATAAAAGGGTACACAAAAATGAATTATATGATATAAGGGACAAAAAAATATATTTTGGGAGGCGGGTATGGGTATGGTATGGTGACTTATCACGGGTGCCCGGGTTCATGGAGTGAGGTTTGTCTAGGTCTTGGCGGCGGATGCGTTTACCCACCTACTGCGTAGCGGGTCGGATCGGCAGAGACTGGTTGAGGGAGACCTTTCAAACTCTCCAGCCGGACTTTCTCTCGACCATTCGCTTTACACCGCAGTGGGAGAGATGGTATCATGGAGGAACTAGCGTCATTGATCCCTTCGGCGCCGGTGCGTAGTCGGGATACACGCCAAACGTGCGCCCAACATTTGTACACGGTTGATATTTGTCACATGAGAACGGGTCGCTTCTACGATTCGTTCTTAAGTTCAACAGCTCGGCTGTGGAACGAACTGCCGGCCTCTGTGTTTCCTCCCTCCTACAACATGGGACTCTTCAAGACCCATCTTCACTCCTTCCTCTCCACAAAAAGACCCTCCACACAGCATCCCCAAAGATGACATAGGCCCTGAGGGAAATTATTTTCTTCAGGGCCTCCTGTGTGAGTTAATATTAAAAAAAAAATTTAAAAATACGTCCGTCAATCCTAGAAACATTGAACTCCAGATTCCTACCCACCCCTTATTCATGTTTCCTTCCCAGAACTTCCTCTCCTTCCTTTTCCTAAAAAAACTTAAATTAAATAGGCCCTAAAATGATGATGTCTTTAAGCAAATCTGTTTTTTGCAATGGCGGTTGTATAGTGTACCTTAACAAATTTCGTGTCTTTGGCTAAAAGGATTTAATTATTTTGTGAAATTATTTAATACGTAACATCGGATGCATGAAAATGACATTCGTTGGACAATGTCATCAATGGTCATCAATGGACAATAAAAATAAAGTAAAGTGATGTTTAGCGCAATGTTAGCGTTTTGTAACGAAGTGCATTACGAATAAGGTACAATTAGCTGTGCGAGTGGCTTATTCAATGATTCATTGTTAACGTCGACATCAAACAGGTGCGGTTTTAATATATCACAAACTCAGCAATCGCAATGCTTGGTTAGGCAATGTTATTCGTTTCGGTGGAATTTGGCATAATAGAATGGTTGGGTCACCGGCTGACTCCGACAGTCCGACACTTCCATTAGCGGCCGAGGATAGAGAGGGGATTGAAGCCACTTATCGAGTGATCTCTTTGTTCGGCTTTCGAGCACTTTTGATTCAATAGGATCGACACAATGGAAGGACAGATTCGAAACAATACAATTAATTGAACCAACACCTACGCTACCCATGTTTATTTTAATGTCCTGTAAAATGACAATAATACAAATGAATTGGCGTGATACAATCAGATTGAGTGTTAATAAAAAAAATTGTTATCTTGATAATTGTTGCTATAAATGACATAATTCTGGGTAGTGCGAGTATTCAATAACTGTAAAAAAATCGGATCTCTGTGTTGTTAAAACAGCGATTCGTCTTTTAAATCCTATTGTCAAACTATTCTTTGTCGAGTAAGTAGTCACTTAAGGGATACTTCGTATTTTGGAATTGTTACGTCTGCATACAGAATAATCGATACCATGCAAAGTCAAGAGTTTTCCTTATATGTAAGATTTTTTTATATATTCGAAAGTTTCCATTAATATATATATTTTTTTTATATTTTCCGACTTTACGTCCGGGTTAAATCTTCCCGTAGGAAAAACTAAACCCTTCCACACAGTTTTCCACAAATGATCATCTAGTCAATCAACATTATGCAAGTGCATTATATAAACAAAATAAATACAAAACAATATAAGAACAACACGTCAACTCGCCAGAGATCAAATGGGAAAATAATTCACCGACTCCAGATATTTTCATATCAGAGGGTTCGGGCTCGGTAGAACTTCTAACAGGGCCTATAAATCGTACTTACCCCTCAGCATAAATATTTAAAAAAACTTTCGTTATCCTACATGTATTTAAAATAACTGATTTTCGCATTTTTATATATAATTTTTTAGATAAATCTAATACGCCTAAATTTTAAATGAGAGAGCTAGGTATAATGCCAGTTAGCCAAAATAACGAATGGTAATATTTTTATAGTCTGAGAATGCCAAATTCTTTTTATCTCATTTTCTAAATCTGTGTACTTTCTTATTTAACAGATTTTTTAATATTACAGGAATTTGGAATAGCGACATCAATGATAAAAGTTATTTTTTTAAATTTTGTCATGTAAAACCTTATCGGGTCTATTATGACTAATCTTTCATATTATTGTTTATATTATTGAATATTTATTTATATTATTATCAATTTTTTATAACATCATTTTTATTATTTGGCATTTATAAATGAAGCATTTTAAACTGAAAAAAATTTAATTTACCTTACACCGTGAAATATAACGGAGTTCTACAAAACACGATATTTTAGCTTCCTTGAGGTGTTTTTTTCAGTAAACCGGCGCCATACAAATTATCCAAATATTTTTTTTAAACTTCCGATTTAGTTGTCCGGGTTAAGTCTTCCCCAAAGGAAAAACTTAACCCTTCCACTCACTTTTCCACAAATGATCAGCTAGTCAATCAACACTATGTAAGTGCATTATATAAGTAAAATAAATACAAAACAATACAAGAACAACAACACGTCAAATCACCAGATATCAAATGGGAAAAAAAATTCACCGTCTCCAGATATTTTCATATCAGAGGGTTCGGCTCGGTAGAACTTCTAACAGGGCCTATAAATCCTACTGATCCCTCAACATAAATATTTAAAAAATCTTTTGTTATCCTACATGTATTCAAAATGACCGACTTTTGCATCTTTATATATAAATTTTTTGATAGATCTAATACGCCTAAATTTTTAATTAGAGAGCTAGGTATAATGCCAATAGCCGAAATAACGAATGGTAATATTTTTATAGTCTGAGAATGCCAAATTCTTTTTATTTCATTTCCTAAATCTGTGTATTTTCTTATTTTTTCCATTATTATTATTATTATTACCATTATTATTATTCATTATGAATGAACCGATCTTTGGATTATTTATTATTTAAAAAATTAAATGTGATTTTAATTTTGATAAAAGCTCCATTTAATATTTAAGGCACCAAGTTCCAGCAAGTGTCAAACAAGTTTAGTAGCAAAATGGCGTAATAACACGATTAAGATTCTTGCTGGCTTCATCGGAACTAAGATTAACGAACTTCATCACGGAAGTAGCTACTTTGGAAGCAAAATTTTGAAAATTTTGCCAGTAATTAATAGTTCATAAAAATACGCATTGTAGTTTGGCGCTTCTTAGTTTCAGATCGATAATCTTGATTAATCTTTGTTTTATGTACTGAAATAATATTAAACACGAAGAAGAGGAAATTTTAATAAAAAAGGAAGTAATATCAAAGCAACCTACCGTTAACAAACATGAAGATGTGGAAATCACCAAACACGAAGATGAAGAAATCACTAAATATGAAGATGTGAAGTGTGAAGAAATCATCACGAGGCCTATGTAGAATAATTCTATTGTTCTTAGCAATTAGTGCTGTATTTAACAAATGTTAATGTTAAGAAAATCCCTTATCTAGCGTATTGGCCAAACAAACTTAAAAAATCTTCTTGTGATTTATATACGGAGGGGAAAAATTATAGAAATTGGAAAGATAACCCATGTTTATTTCTATTGCACTTTTATTTTTTAATGTATTCAAATATTTTTAACGCACTTGTTCAGATATATTACATTTTCTGTATTAACGCATTTATTTTATTCTCACTTTATAATTATATCCACGTTCATTATTATTATATCCTAAATAATACAGATATATCCTCCTGTGTACACTGTATACTATACTGATTTCATGCGTCATTTTTACGTAAAAGCTTTTTTTGATGTATAAATAGATTAATAAATACATGTTCGTATTCCATTCTTCTCTCCAATGTAAACCTCTTTAGCAAGCAGGGAATAAAACCGCACAAACGCTAAGACTGACATACGAGCTTCACTTTGTCTATTCACATCCGTACTTCGGTTCATTTCTTACGGCTTTATATTCACCAGAGTGTCTTGTGGTTTATTTAGACTACTGAGTTTATTCCCGACGGGTCCTTGAACATTTTACTAAAATAATATTAATGCTAACGGTACGAAAATTGCAGGTTAAAAAAACTATGATAAAAATACATTTTTTGATTTTTATAAGATATGTTTTTAATTTTTCGCATAGAAGATTTTTCATGTTAAAATAAATTACGTTTTTGTAGTATACGAGGTGTCCATGTTTACAATGCAAGTACAACTACAAGAGGCGATTTTACATGATAGTAGGTATAAGTAAATTATATATATTTATTTATTTATTTTTTATTAATACCCCAAACTAGGCAAATGCCCGTATTATGGTGGTAATAAATAAGAAAATATAAAAAAGAAATCATAAGAAAATATAAAAAACATATCAAATAAAATATAAACACAATTATACAATGTTGTCCATATATCGTTATACAAATGGTAAAACAAAAACAAAAATAATAAATATATATGCGATAATATGGATAAAGTGAGAATGAATCCACTATAACACAATATAAGCTTTTTAAAAACATTACCATCGCGCATCTTGTACAATCACCTTCCGAAGTTAGCGCACTTTACCCACCGGGCACCCCGTACTTATTTGGATAGTTAAGATAGATCCAAAGTGAACTTGTGATAAAAAATTATAATAATGAAAATGAAATTTTGCCTGTAATTAAAACTCATTTGGATTGAATTATTTCATGTTTGTACACATACAATCCTACCATGTTGTACGCACCGTCCCTTTGTATCCGATGTTGTGAGAAGGAGACAAAAGTCATATTAGAGCAAAATTGGATCTTTCTGTTTTACTCTAAATAAGCTCAGAAATAGCTGATAATAATTTCGCTGGTACTTTATGCTTCCGGTAACCATATTATTTTTAATAATAATAATTATAATAATATTGGACAATTTGTAAAGCGCTGCTTTTGTGAGATGTCACCTCAGGGGCGCTTTACAGTTAATGCAGGTATTATAAAAAATATCAATATTACAAAAATAAGGTAAAGTTAAGTTAAGTAAAATGAAGAACAGGAACAGGTGACATGAAGATAGAAGATGGAGACTCTGCAGTAAGAATCCTAGGTGGTGAAGAAACTCGACCAGCTGCTGCAGCGAGAGAGTCCACTAACAGTGCCAACACGAGGTTCGTCATCCGTCCAGGAATGTGTCTGCTGCTAATAAAGCGCTGACACAATATCTATACATAGATAACAGACCTTGGCAGCACCGCTGTGACGTTCGACGAAGATAGAAAATGGAGGCTCTTCAGCAAGAATCCTAGATGGTGAAGATACTGGACCAGCTGCTGCAAGGAGAGAGTCAACCGCGTCCAACAACAATGCCAGCGTTCAAGCCAGCAATTCGTCATCCGTCCAGGTAGGTCTGTTGCTAATAAAGCGCTGACACAATATCCTCACATAGATACCAGACCTTGACAGCATCTCTGTGACGTTCGGCGAGGCCATCATATCTAGTCTCTATTAAAAATAATAATAATATTTCTGTCAAAATCACCTTATCTCTCCTAATATATTTTAGTCTCTTTTAGTCACTTCTTAGCTATTCATGCCACTTACTGCATCTTCTCGACCTGTCCTGGCTCTAATACCTAAATTAAATTAAAACCCAACAAAGAAATTAAAAATGACAGTTTCTTCTATTGTGTCGTGGTTCAACGATTTCATACCTATGTCTCAGACTTAGAGGGCTCGCTTATCGCGGGCTATCATAAACAAAATTTTAAACCAAAATAAAAGTGAAGTGTATGTGTGTCATCTAAAACAAAAAACATAAACAAAAACAAAAATATTAAATAAAATATTACTTATCTGTTTTCTAGGTAGATATCCTCGGTTGAAGAGGTCCCGTAAATCCCGAACTAATGACACCACTTGACACTTGAGGGACCAAGCTCCGGTTGCATTGAGAGTCTTTGTTCTGGCTTCACTTTTCCAATTTTATCGGTTTAAAATGCTATAATAATTGCAAATTCCCGCTTAACGGTAAAATGTACGCGCATTTCGTGAAATAAGAAGATAAGCACTATATAAAACAAGAATGCTGAACACTTTTAAAGGATTAAATAAACCGGAGCTGTTAAATCACATCCGCTCTTCTCTGTATAATATATTTAAACATCGTCTATATTATGTATTTGTATGTGTTTGGCTTTGAATGCAGATTTAATTGCGCATTTAGTTCTGTTCGGGAGGTTTTTTTTAACATTTCTTATGGACGCTCACTCAAGAGGTTTAAGAGAGGTCTAAGTGCGCCTTGCCCATTAATCCTAGAGCGAGATTCCTCATTTCGATTACCGTTTACAGTACCCGGGAAATAGCAGTAGCTATTGCTCTGTAAGCAGGAGAAGACGGCCAGTTCAATGGGCCAAATGTAATGTTTGAATGCCTTATTCATTTCACGATTCACCAACATCTAAAGGCGCCGTGGCCTTACGAGGATCATTTTGAATTTCATTTAAGGTTATTATGTTTTACTATGCTGTGTTGTATTTTGTTGTTTTTTCTCGTATTTTTTTTATATATTTTCACTTATAACTTAGTAATTTTTATATTTTACACAAAAATAATTAAATTTTGAAAATCGAGTAGGTACTAGGTAAGTGAGATTAATTATGTTTGTACTGTTTAGTTCGTAGTTTATTTACAAAATGATAACATTACTAACATAACATACGTTATATATTCGTGCAATAAAATGTATTTATATTTCAAGCCTGTACATTATTTCATTGATAAATTGCAATAATGTCGTAATGCAAAACGAAAATATTACTTCTTCCAAAGATTTTCTTAAGTCATCGTTCCAAAGGAAGAGTATTACATACATACAAGAGTTGACATCGCGTTTGGGTCCCACCGAGGCATAGTGTCTTCAGTTCCTCGGCTGGCTAAGTAATTTTAACAAATTCACCAAATAAAATTTTGTTTAGGGATTTGAATCCGCGACCTCCAGCTTGCTAGTCGAGCTCCTTACACCTCGACGACGGAGGCCGTCGAGGAAGAGTTTATACGGTTTATTTTAACGCCCTCCATTACAGAGCAGTAAAAACATATGGCTATTCATTGTAGTTCTATGCTCTTCGAGAGGTTATAAAGTAACGGGTTTTGAAATCAACTTCATTTCATTGTTGTATATTAGCATATAGTTGAAAATGCAAAATATACACTTTCAGAATAACCCCTATGAGGAACATGCTTTAGATATCAACTCTGAATTTAAATATACTTCCCGACTTTCCTCTTCCCCATCTCTACTTCTCCAGTCTCACAACATTTGCACTTGAAGTTAAATCGCACAAAACTGCGCCATACAAATATTATGTTATAATTTTTCCTTAAATTGGGGAAACCATAGCGACTGACTCCGGGCAGATCACTTATGCGATACTGCACCATATTACGTAAAATATAAATATAGTAATAAAATTAAAAGTTTGTTTTTTCTAACAGTATTTCAATGGATGGTGCTCAGAGAATCTAGCATCATTGATTCATTCGGTACTGATTCTTTGTCGGGAAACTAGCAAAACGCGTGCCCAAAATTTGTCACGTGATGAAGGTTGGTTTCTGCAATACGTTCTACGACTCGGCTGTGGAACAATTTTCTAGTCTGTGTATTTCCGCCCGCCTACAATATGGGTCCAGACTCCATCTTCTCCTCATAAGGCCTTTCACGAAAAATCCTCACAAAAGATGACGTAGGCCCTGAGGAATTTTTTCCTCAAAGCCTAGTAAGTTGTAAAAAAATACTTTTTATTGAAATATATTAATTTTCGTTCTACAAAAAGTAATTTTAATTGTCTTAAAGAAATCCGTATTATAAACATAATATTCCTAATGGATGGAATGAGATTACACCAGAATCAAGCTTAATGGAAGAGATGGGTATTATCGTCCTAATGCACTCGAAGTGGCTTCCCACCAAACTTTAGGAACTCCTTCCAGACTGGCTTCCTTCAAAATGTATTCTAATGGTATTTCAACTACCTCATTTGCCTCCTATTATCTGACAATATGGAACCAATCATCAATCTTATACTAAATCACTTGGCCGTGTGATACCTGCGTTGTTTATCACGAACCTCAAATAAATAAAATACCTCAATTCTTTTAAAAATAACGTTCGTTTGAATTTGTCAGAAAACTTTTGTTTTATTGTTTTTTTTTCATCCCATTTACTTCTTTTTTTCTGTTGTATTTGAGTTTGAATTGAATAAAATTAGTTTGGAATAACATAATTGAATAAAAACAGTTAGAATTGAAAAAAATCACTAAAAAGGAGAAATTGTTTCAATAGCATATATATATCTGATGTTTGTTTTCAGAAAAAGAGTGCCCGTTATTATAAAAAACTGCATAATGAAAACAATAATATAAAAATGATGATAATATTTTGATAACTTGTTAGCGCCGTTTTTGTAAAAAAATAACCTCAAGGGCGCTGTACAGACATATAATATATTTTTTCACTAGTTTATCTTATCAAGATCACTTCTTCAATATTCGTAAAATTACTTTGTGGCGTCATTTTAATTAAGTATTTTATTGCTTCAACCGGTTCGTCGAACACCAATACAAAACCCAAGTAGAATGCATTAAACCAATGAACATGGTGTTGCGTTGGAATTCACATATATATATAATATTATTTATTTATATTCTGTGAAAGCAGATAATATACAGGACAATCATTACAAGGAAAGTCAGAGATTGACACTGTTTATTGTTTTTTGGATACAGTTTAATAATATATAATTTAGATAAATTTGGATATAGTTCGCACGCAGAGGAAATAAATGGAAATGCCATTATTATTAACTAACTAGCCATCACGCCGTTTCTCCGCAGGGGTAGGCAGAGAAGACCGACCGCCAAACAACTCGATCTTGGCACACACCTATTGCCTCATTCCCACTCATACATCGTCTCATAATACTATTCTTTTATTTTTATTACTCTGACTCTTGACATGGCCCGACTCAAGTATCCGATTCACTTGATCGTACAATCCCCGGCTTCTGCTACCATTTGTATTTGCGTCATATATTTTCCTTAGACTCCTTTCTTTGCTCATTCGCTCACTGTCCTAACCATCTAAGCGTCCTTTTCTTAATTTTACTCACTACTTTCACATCAGCCTTGTACTATATAACCGTGCGGATCTCCACATTTCTCTCACGATCATACATAGTTTTACCACACATACGGAATTAATCTTCCTAAATGTGATTGGTCCCTCGGTATGAGACACAAGAAAAGTGTCATCAGGATATATTATAGTCAATTCTGGCAGGTATATTTAATTTAAGGAATCTCACATAGGAGGCCGTGAAGAAAATATTTTTCATCGGGGCCTATGTCATCTTTTGGGATTCTGTGTGGAGAGTCTCTTTTAAGGAAAGAAAATGACGGACATATGAATACATCCCTCCCACTGCGGTGCAAGGCGATGGGTTGAGAGACTTGGAGAGAGAGAGAGAGAGAGAGAGAGAGTTGGAGCTACCAAACCAGCCTCTCCTGATCTGGCACGCCACGCGATTGGTAGGCAGACGCATTCTGAACACACCTCGTAAACGTAGCGAACCACTTGGGGTTACCTATGGCGGAGATGTTGGTTATCCAATAAATGATTCCCGGGTTAGCGGTACCCAAACCCGCTTCCAAAATTGAATTACGTCCCAATTACGATCGCTGCTTGTTGCTTCAAAACGAACTGAAATACAAACTTGTAGGTTTTCTGTCATTGACTTATGTGTCACCAACAAAAATATAGCAAAACAATGAAGATGGAGATTGGCAATCACAAAAAAGTAATCATAGCTCTGTAAGGCTGACGGCCGGCATAGTCCAGTGGTAACGCATTGGACTGCCATTCCGAAGGTCGCGGGTTCGAACCCGGCGTGCGCAAATAAATTTTATTTGATTAATTTGTGTTATTTCACAATTAATTAATTAAAATAATATATAGTATATTTGCGGCACGTTCCAGAGTGGAAGATACTACCAGTATCGCCCTGGTGTAAGACCACCATTCAGAATTGAAACGTTGCTCCAAATGGCTTTAGCCGTGTTTAGTGACTAGATCTGAATAGCCAGGTACTTCCCCACCTCCCTCTTTCCCTTCCCCACTTACCTTCAGCCTCACAACATCCCCCAATTGGGGATGCCATAGTCTCACTGGCTCCAGACGGGAGCAGTTGGGACTCTTGTGAGGTATTTACTATAAAAAAAAGGAAACAATATCGATTGAAATACGTATCAAAATGGCCCAAGCTTAAAAATAATCACATTTGTAGCTTAGTAAGCTTTCAGATGGGATTAATTATTACTTGTGGTATTCCCACATCAATAAAGGTTAAGTAAATAAATAATATGTTCCGTGAAGGAAACCTTTTAATTAGGGATACACTCGGAATGATTTTATACGGAACAGATATATTATGAACTATTCTCCAAGCTCGCAGTACATGGAAAATTGCTGGAAAATGTATCACATCGCCTTAGGGGAACACCATGAAAACAAAGTTTAGCAGAAGTAACATATCTTGTTCTGGAAATACATAATTCGTTTCTTCTACGTCCGTGAATCTTATAATATAAGTGGTGTTCATAAAATATATGTCACGGAGGTTTGCTATAGATTTGCGTATCTCGGTTTTGGTACTTTATAATTTTATTAGGTTGTTTCGGTCGCCCCGGTTTGTTCATACGTTCGCTTATCTCATTCTGTGTAATATATTTGCATATAAACTTTTTATTACTTAACCATAAATCTGTCCTTTCGTAATCGTGTCCTTTATGGTACGACAAAACCTAACTATTGATATTATCGGTTCCTACCCGGTCAAATATCTTTTTCGTATCTAGATCTAGTCTGGGGGATCCAATTTTAATACCTTTAATATATTTACAACCCCGGTTTATCACTTTCAGCAGATCCCATTAGTTTTGGTTCCGTGCACACGGAGATCACCATACGCAAATTCGTTGAGTCATAAATAAAAAGGTTTTTTTAATCAAAAGCAACTACCTTGAAAATTATGCAATTACTCACATCGAATGAAAACACGAGCCGTACAAATTTTAACATTAGCTTGTCTCCAAAAATTGTCAACATTTTTTAAATTCGTAATTCACAATAAAAAATAGTAATAATGTCACTTTTTTTTCTGTCGTTTATATTTACGAAAATATCTTTATTTTTGACGACAATTTAATAAAGATAAAATTAATTATTTTTATTCCATTTCGCAGTATTGTGTACCTACGCGTTAATTTTTAAAATCTAAGTAAATTCGTAAATTAAACCGTACAAATTAATAAGTCGGAATGAACAGTAAATTATGTTCAACAGAATTTTAACTAAGCTTTTCTCTCAAACAATAACCTTATTTAGTTAAAATCTGTAAATAAATTAAAACTTTTCCGCCTTTTACAACTTTTGTCGGCGAAACAATGGAAAATTGTTGTTTTCGTCCAACTTAGTAAGATAAATAAGTTACCGCGTGATACCATCATGAACGAGCCCCGCTTTGTTTCTGCCTAAAGTGTTAACATCGTGTGGTTAGCTGTAGGAAAATCCCTCATTGAAAGCTGCTGGGTAATTTTGAAGGAAATTTTGCATTCTCTGAAACCGTAATAGGTACCATCACCCGTCAAACGTCACACGTAGCGCGCCATACATCATACATCAGACGTGCGCGCACACTCGACAAGCGCTCCTTTGAGGTAAGATCTGATTTTTAATTGGTAATTATCAAAGATAATTAAAAATCATGTAAAACATACGTATAAACACACATAATGTTTAATTGATCAGTTTCTAACTTTATTACTAATGTTTTTGTTAAGCGAAACCGGTCGGTCATAACAATTTAATATGTAAAACTTTGTGGTTTTGAACATTTTTTTTTATTTTTTATTATTTTTATTTCTTGCTAGAGCAATACTGATTACTTACAAAACTCATTGTTGGACGAGAGGAACTTACAATACATAGATGGGAGTTAATGGGTACTATTTTACATTGGCAATTTGATATCAAAATTATAAGTTTCACATACGAAACAGTACAAAAATAGAAAAAAGGAGGTTAAGTAGAACAAACAGGAAAAAACAAAAAAGGAAACAGACAGGGATATTCACACAGCCAAGGTAAGAATTTAGAAGAAGGTACTTACCCACTAATACATTGGTAAAAATAGATTATGCTCGATTACATATACAGGGGATGTAAAAGGAGAGAGAAAGAAACAAAACAAGACAACACGACAAGAATTTCGCATTTGTTTTCATTAATATGTCAAACCACAAAGTGACTGTATTGTACCAAAAATTAAAAAAAATTATTAAAATATATTGTTTAAAAAACAATTTAAAAAAAGAATAACTTAAAACCAAGTCACGCATCGGAAAGGATTTATTCAGACCACGGTACAACCAATATATGGCTTCCTTGTCCTTTAGGTTCAGTTTGTTGATTATTTTTTTAATGTTATATTATTATTCAAAATGCTTTTATTCAAAATTATAAAATATGTTTCAATTATTCTTCTATGTAACAAATTCGAATTTTACTTAGAAAAAATCCGCGTTACGAATTAAAACTATGGTTCATGTACCGAAATAAACTTATCATTACGCAATAACGTGTTCTACGGTGTGTATTACGTACTTACTCGTAGAATAGTTATAATTTAAAAAATAATACGAAGGCAATCTAAATGTTATTTAATTTTCCAAAACTGTTTTGTTTTATAAAATTGTGCCGTTAGGTAGTCAATCAGTAATTTTCTCACCAGAATAGACGATCATTGTCGTTATTTTCTAAATTAAAAATTTCATCAGAATAAGGACAACCTATGGTGGCACCAAAACCTTGAATTATGTTTCCAATGTATTTCAGTGATTTTTAATTTACTTTTTCTTGTTTATTTTATATCAAAGCCTAGATTCGAGTGGTTTGCAGACTTACCAGCCTCCAGCAATCTTTTTGAGTGAATCAGATCTCTCAGGTATACTCAATCTTCTATCGTCCAGTGGTTCTTCCCCTCAGCATCTGTGGGTGAATTTATTTACTTACGAGATCACTCCGACCTCTTTAATTGGTTCAACCCTTACTGGTTTCCTTTTTTATGGAGTCTTTTATACAGTATATACATTTATGTACATCCTAACATTCTCTGAAGTTCTTGGCTGAATTCGGGGAAGTCATATATAATTTATTTTTGTGCAACTCTAAAAGATTAACAAGACGACTTGATGAGTTAGTTTCCCGAAATTGATTTCATGAAAACATGCTGTAATTTTATTTATTATCAACGCTGACCAATTTTAGCTTTATTATTAATGGTCGCTCTGTTTCAGCTTTCTTTTCCTTGAGCCTCTTTGTCAGAGACGACTACAAGGTATGTAGTTATAGCAAGTTTTCAGATTGCCGTCAAACAATGAGAATTTTGATTACATACAAAATTCGCATGTTCTTTTTCTTATTTCTCTTTTTGCACCAAAAGAAAACTTATTGATATAAAATATAATCTCTTCGAAATATTCATATTTCTATTAAAAACGGGACTGCAGGCCTTTAACGAATGAATTGACAGATTTCCTAATATACCATCAGTATCAGGCGATGTATATTATAACAGGATGCACGGATGAATGATTAATTCAGCTTCATGGACAAGTATTCCGATATATTATCAAAGTACTAACAGTTTATTGGGAAACGACCTGCTATCACTTTTTCAGCAGGATTTTAATAAATCAGCATCACTCATATTTCTCCGTGCAATATTAGTTTCTGCTGTGTCACGTTACTAAATTATTTTGTGCTTATTTCGGAAAACTTTTTAATTATCCTCTTTTGATTTATTTACTTCTTGTTATGATGTATTGCTCATTAAAAAATTCAAGAAAGCCTTCAAAAATTCTTCACATATTTTTCAAAAATATTTTTTTCCAGATTATTCCGGTTCCAGATTCGTATCCTAATAACAATGCAAAATTTCATTTTTCATTTGAAAATATAACACATTAATATGTTTTGAAAAAGCTGTTTTTAAATAGTTCTCCCTGCAATTGTTTGATAAAAGCGATTAAAAAAAACATTTTAAAGGGTTAAATAAATAATTCTTACCACAGAAAATGATTAGTGTACTATTAGTAAAAAATAGGCAACTGAAATTTTGTTAAATTAAATTCGCATCAGAAAGGACAGACGATGTAACTCAACTAAAAAAGGCAACTAAAAGAAACAAGGGTTCTAAAACATGTCGATAATTTTATTAAAATAAAGGTGCTTATCAAAGTATATTGTTAATTAAACCAACTTTTTTGTGCATATTTTCCTTTTTTCTAATTTTATCTTAAGTAATGACTTTTTACCCTGGTAACTTTTAATAAATAGTGATTGTTTGAGTTTTTTTAATAAGAAACTTTTTTTAAGTACGAAAAAATAAAGTTCAAATCTTAACAGCGGAAGAGATAAAGAAAAGCTACATTTCAATTATTTATTCGAATTCCAATACAAAAAATTTTACGAAAAATTATTCGAATTTGTTTCACGCCGCTGAAGTCTCAATTTTTCATATTGGCTCATTTCCTATGGAAACGTATTACAGGGACTAGTTGAGGAGGAAACTTGATAACATTCCTTCAGGGCTCGGGAGGAAATGGGTTTTTTTATTCGGTCTTTTATGTGGTTAAATCTCTTCGCACCTAGCAGGAACATATTTCCTTAAACATACCGGTAATGGGGACGTAAATCAAGAACAGCCAACTATTTTTTAACTTTAAATCGAGCCTTAAATATTATTCCCTAAGCCAGTATGGGACCAAGTTTTAAAATGTTGTAGTGGAAGTGAAATCAAAGCAAGCAAATACAAAACCACTTTAACACCAAAAAATTACGACCAGCTTAAAAAGCAATTTTAATTGATGGTACTTAATTGTACTTTACATAAGTCTAATTTCAGCACGAATAAAATATCTTTAAATCGGCTTGAAAAGGCATAAACCTCTTTATTATTCCTTCCATATTTTGAATTTTTTTCAATTAGATGAAAATGTTATATTTTATAAGTGCTCTTAAGTGAAATACGTTAAAAGGCTTTACAAAATTTCTTCGAAATTAATAAAATAATACATTTTTGTTCTGCGTTTATCAAAATCGTCTGTTCAACATTCTAACATTTTGCAGATTTATTGGGTTGAAAAATAGGTTGATCAATTTTATTCAGAAACGAAACTATTACTTAGTTTTTTTAAAAGGCAAAATTTGACCTACCTGCTTGTACCCTAGTGAACCAGTAGCAAAATTCCACATCCTCTACAGTATAGAATATTTAAGGCGGTAATTACGATAACGTTTTTTGGTCGTGTAAACATCTTAGCTCTTTACCGATACCTCAAACCGTGTACTAGATTTCAACAAATTTAAATTTAGGTTAAGTCACCAAAAATCATTAAAACCGTACGCTTTTTATTCACTACCCATAAGTACAACACATACTATGATGAGATGATTATAGAAATTCATATTCTTAAAAACTTATATCTAGTATACATAATATATAATACCTTGGTAATTTCACACTCGAAAAGTTATTTATTTATATCATTAACGCCTCTCGGCTTTTACATATGCGAACTTAGTAGTATATTCCATAAACTATAACATGAAATTAGAATTGCGTATATAATATAGAGCCCTTCTGAGCTCGTCAAACAGCAAAAGATAGTAATTTGTGTAAATAAGAAATCAAAATAAAATCTTCTTTAAGTAATACAATATTGGAATGCCAAAATATATGTATTTACTTGGGTATTAAAAAATATATGTAACTAACTTAAGATAAAGATGACACACTAAATTCTGATTCGTATTCTTCTTATTACAAACTAATTTCTTATTATTAAGAAAGGCCTAAAGATAGATAACATAACTTATGCAGAAGTTATATTTTTCGTACAAATTAAATAATAATTAACAATTAACAAATAACAATTAACAATTTACAAATAAACAATCAACCACTAACAATTAAGAATTTACGATTCATAATTGACATTAACAATCAACCATTAACAATTATCTATTAAATATTAACCATTAACGACTAACTATTAACAATTAACCATTAAAAACTATTCATTACCACTTAACAATTAACAGCTTACAATTAAAATTTACCACTAACAATTAAAAATGAACAATAAAAACTTACCAACTAACCATAAAAAACAATTTACGATTAACCATTAACAATTTACCATTGATAATTGACAATTAACAATTAACCAAAAATAATTAACTATGAAATTCTAACCATTAATAATTAACCATTGAATTAACTAATTAACATTGAACCAACCATCAACAATTAACTATGAAATGCTAACCATTAATAATTAACCATTGAATATTAACTATTAAAAACTAACCATTAATAATTAACCATTAACAATGAACCATTTGCGATTAACAATTTACAATCCACCATTAACAATGAACCATTTACGATTAACAATTTACAATCCACCATTTACCATTAATCATTAAAAACTAACCATTAACAATTAACACAAAATGCTAACCATTAATAATTAACCATTGAATATTAACTATTAAAAACTAACCATTAATAATTAACCATTAACAACGAACCATTTGCGATTAACAATTTACAATCCACCATTATCAATGAACCATTTACGATTAACAATTTACAATCCACCATTTACCATTAATCATTAAAAACTAACCATTAACAATTAACACAAAACGATTAACCATTAACAATTTACGCTTAACAAGTAACAATAACATTTAATCATTAACAATTAACCATAGTTACTAACAATCTTCAATGAAAATAACAAATCTATTTTTACGTTTACTCTTCGACAGGAATAGAAGCCGCAAATATTAATTTTCAAGTTTCTAATTTATTTTGCAACTTGTTTTTAACACTGCAAACGAATGTTGATAAAAATGGGTGAATATTGCTATTTTTTATAAAATTATATAATTAATAAAAATGATAATTTCCAAGTTGGACAATCAAAGTTTATATATTTTGTAAATTTTCTTAATTAATAACATAAATACAGAAATTTGGAGTGCGGAACACTTAACTATAATTCCATTTAAGATTCACATAACTAAAATGTATTCTTAACAAATTTGAGATGTTGGTGATGCAACAAATACATCAAATCAGTATCACAGACCACCATTCAGAATTGAAACGTTGCTCCAAATGGCTTTAGCCGTGTTTAGTGACTAGATCTGAATAGCCAGGTACTTCCCCACCTTCCTCTTTCCCTTCCCCACTTACCTTCAGCCTCACAACATCCCCCAATTGGGGATGCCATAGTCTCACTGGCTCCAGACGGGAGCAGTTGGGACTCTTGTGAGGTATTCACTATAAAAAATTAAAAAAAATAATAAAAAAAATCACAAGTCGCTTTAACTTACTTCTACTAGTCCTACGACATAATAAATGGTTATAAAAATATACACAAATATACACACTGTTGACAAAACGATGTTGGGAACGTGATCCGAGGCAGGTTCAATATGCCACCAGCACCTACTACTTGTGTTTCTGGTAAGTAAAAGATTTAGTATCCCATGCTCTTCGATCCAGATTTTACACCTTTGAATACACTTGATGATATTATAAGCCGTATAGGCCGGGATTTGTGGGCTAGGGTAAACGCGAAAATCTAACTAAATAACACTTCAAACAAGGTGTTTAAAAAAATGCTGAAATCTTTCTTCTCTTTATTTCTGGTCCCCTTGGGGAAAGAAAGAATTTTCGGCCTTTTCTATTTTCAGATAATAACCTTCATTATCTTATATGGTTGGTTATATTTTCCAATTACTTTTTTTCTTATGTACGTATTTAATATTTAATTAGGAAATGTTTTTCTTTTAACAACTATTTAATTTGTGATTACTTCTGGGGAATAAACATCAAACAAAATCTATTTACATAGAATTCTCAAAATCTTAGTCTTTTAAGTTGGATTAAGTGCGCCCTACTATCGAATTAGTGCGCCCTACTGTTGAATTTGGCAGCCATCTCAGGTCCGGAGCCCCTAAATACCTGCAAAAACCCTTGACTCTGTGCAAAAACGGGCGGTCCGTTTGATAGATTTCCCAATCTTAACAAACGGACTGCAATCTTTAGAGCACAGGCGTCAGGTAGGTATGCTGTCCTTGTTCTATCGGTATTACAATGGAAGATGCTCTGAGGAACTAGCGTCATTGATCCCTTCAGCACCGGTGCGTAGTCGGGATACACGCCAAACGCGCGCCCAACATTTGTACAAGGTTGACATTTGTCACATGAGAACGGGTCGCTTCTACGATTCGTTCTTAAGTTCAACAGCTCGGCTGTGGAACGAGCTGCCGGCCTCTGTGTTTCCTCCCTTCTACAACATGGGACTCTTCAAGACCAGTGTTCACTCCTTCCTCTCCACAAAAAGACCCTTCTCACAGCATCCCCAAAGATGACATAGGCCCTGAGGGAAATTATTTTCTCCAGGGCCTCCTGTGTGGAGTTAATATAAAAAAAAAAAATTTTAAAAAATAATTATAATATTTTGCCACAAACAGAAGTCAAGTAGCTAAATCCATTCGATTCTCATTTCGTTTTCATAATACAACATTAGGAATCTCCTAAGGGTTACATCGTATTTCTTCTGTTCTGTGTACATAAACAGTTTTGGCTGTTAAAATGTTTTTTTTAAATTTTATTTGTTTGGAAGACATGCCCTACACACCTTTGGAGATTTTTCTCTCGTAGGAATCCAATCAACCTGCCACCACATAACACACTAACAAAAATTTCATTTTTTCTCAGGTTCAGAAAAAGAAAAGTTGAGGGTTCAGAAAAAAATCCTCTAGGTTACATGATATACTTCAATTATCACCAATGTACTTAAAGCCAATCATTTTTTGTTCGTCTATCGTTTTCATATATTTTTTCATTCGCTCATAACTTATCTACTTTTTTCATAACCTGTAACCATAAAGATTTTATTTATTTATTTTATTTTATTTATTCCTTTAGATTTACACACAGTACAATATGATACAAGATATAATTAAAATATTTTTAGTGATTATAGATTATTGTACCTTATCAGGTCGAAATTATTGGTTCCTAACTAGGCAAATTGCCCGTTCCAAGGAACCAAAATATGTGAAAGTAAGTGTGTGATTTGTAATAATTAACGTCTATAATATATCTCATTAATGTTTTAATTTGTGATGTTTAATCGTTACAATCTTATGATAGAATCGAACTTGAGCTGTTGTGTATGTTTCAATTGTGTATGAGCAATAATTAGAATAGTGGAAGATACTATATACATCTTAGTGAATCAGATACTCGAGTCGGGCCATGTCAAGAGTCAGAATAATAGAAGAGTATGTATGAGACGATGTATGAATGTGAATGAGGCAAGAAGTGTGTGCCAAGACCGAGTTGTTTGGCGGTCCGTCCTCTCTGCCTGTGATGGCGTGATGGTTAGTTAGTTAGTTAGTGGAAGATACATATAGTGTGTGATTAGTCTATGTCTATACTATGTCTATTTATTTATTGAAAGAAGATTGTAAATGGAATTTGTTTATTTTATACTCAACATCTTAAATGCAAACTTAATTCACATGTTTCCTAAATATACTCAAATAAAATCACGTAATATTTAAAAGTTTCGAAGATTCAGAAATTTTCAGATGATAGAACAATCTCGGATCGGTAATTTCTTTACAAAATTATCAATAATGAATTAAGTATCTTGTATATATATATATATGGCCATTAATAACCAGAGAACATTAATTTTTATCTGTCCCTTACGAAAAACACCGTCAAACCAATCATTATTCCACATTAGAAATTCTACAACTAACCACAAAACATACTTAGGTACTTATGCATAATTATTATTCATCACAAAAAGATTCACCAAAAATATTAACATTTTCTTCGAGACAATTTTCTAAATCTATCTTTAAAATACCGAATTATGGAACCTATTATTTTATGTATATCCCCTATTTTTTTTCTTCCTACTATCATCAACCTATGATATTACGTTAACGAATAATTATATTGCTGAAGTTTGTATATAATTTACAATTTTTACGTAAAATCCATATTACAACATCCGAATATTTTTCCAAAGATTACGGAAAATAGTGGAATTTTTGGTGTGGTAATATTTCTTTTTATGTATATCATGTTGAAAATATAAGTGTTCATGTCCCATTATTATTCTGAAAAATTGACAATCAAGTATTTTCAATCGTTTATTGTATATTTTGTCAGAATTTTCAATTTAAACATTTAACAACTCATTGAGGACATTATAATCAAAACATAACAAAAATCTCTTATACAAATCAATCAGCAATGTTTTTTTTCAGTTGAGGCCGTGCAATACTGACATCCCTCACCCTGTCACAATCTAATAAGGAAAAAGTTTATTTTTGCGCAATCTACCTGTTTTCTGGTGCGTTGCTTATATGTAAATTCGGTGCCTAGAGAAAATGGAACAGGGAATCGATTCACCTGCCTGCCTCATTACTTGAATATCCAATCTCGGCGGAGCACGTGAAATCATTACACACTGTTGTTTGCTGAACCCCGAGAAGTGGGGGGAAAATTGGCGGAAAATCTTGATGACGACTTTCACATGACTACGGCGAAACAGAATCCAATGTACTGCCAACAAACGCCTTCCGCCCAGCGCTCCCAAATTTCCCCCCTCCATTTTCTGCTCTCCTGCCACCACCCGGGTTATTTAGCGGGTTTTTTGGGTTCATAAATTTAACCTGAAATTCCATCATATTTTTTGCGCTCCTGCCTTAGAATTATCTCACAAATTCTTTCTTATCAATTTTTAAGTGTCTTAAAAACGTGGGAATAAGAGAATTGTCGGAAAATGTGGTAATATTTAAAATGAGCCAATTCATTTAAAGACGGAAAATATTTGATATAAGATCCTCGAGGTCGCATGATAAAAATATCTGTTTTCTTGTTAGTCGTTTGCTCCTTAATTTGTTCTCGAGCAAATATAAATCACAAGAATAATTAAACATTTTGTCTCCGAGAGTATAAATAGAAATTTCGTAGACAAACCAACTTAATCTCCGACATAACGACTCTGCCCACCCACCTTGTCTTCCTAACAATCTTCATCAAGAAGGTACGTCGGGTAATGAAAGATAATCAAAAGTTGTCTTGATTGTTTGCTGTACTAAAAGACAAATAGATTTGAGATGAACAGTTTTTACACTCGATCATCAATCATGATTAAGATAGTACCTTCATGAAATGCTGTTTTCTAATTTTAAAGGGCTCTAGCATATTAAGTAGCTACGTTTGCTTTATGGTAAGTGCTACTCAAGTTTGAATAATAACTCAAACCACCTAATTAAATGATTTTTCTCTCTAGTTTCCCCCACTCTCCCAAAAGAAGTTGACATGCATCAGTTCATGTTTCGTCCGGCAAATCGCATCCTGGGAAAATAGTTAAGAAAAATACTCTACCAGATTCTGGGTAATTCTGGGAACGTAGTTTTGGAAGTCATACTTCGTCATTAATTCTCCGTATTAAAATATTTTTTTAGTGGCCTTATGTAATATGGGGCCTCCGTTGATGTATGTGAGACTTGCATATACTTTATTTTACGGGTAATAGAATTTACCAATTTTTCTCTTAATCTCATTCTTGAAGAATCTCTCCATCAGTCACCCTTCTGTCTGGAATATATGTCAAAGCGTATCTATATTTGTAAAGCTTATACTTACCTATCTCTCCGAATAACCTATATCCATAGAATAAAGAATAATCATGGAAGTAACTTCCACGTAAATTTAATGGAAACCAATGTTCCATTTAGCCCGATGGCTCAGCGCTCCATCTCACTTACACTTACCTGATATCGTAGATTACCATCCAATTTTTATTTCGTAAATATAGTTTTGTATTCGAAGTTTAAGCCTCAATTAGGCAAATATTTGGATCACGAAACACGCCCACAAGGCACTTCTTCTGTTATTCTTTATTATATGCATATAACGGAAAACAGAAGAAACATTTTGACGAAAAATGTATCACATGTTTATCCCATGTGGCGTAGGATGCTACAAAAAATGTCGTAACAACCACATTTATAGCTTTTCTGTGTCGATAACGTGACATAAAAGTAAATGAAGTGAGTTCTAATAAAGTACGTAAATGTTAAGTTTATTCGTGCGGCAATTCTATCAGATTCTTCAAATGTAGGAATGTAGGTCTTAACACACGCGACTTACTCTTTCTTTTTCTCTGGGTAATACAATAATATCCTAAGTGCCTCCACGCGATGGAGTCTCCTGGATTGGTATCCAAGTAAGTGCCTCTCATTGACATCCGCTTTCACGATTTCCTTTTTTCTCGTTTTGGGACAAACTGAATTGATAAAAAAAGTTATTTTTACCTTTGGTAGATAGGTATATATTTAATAATTTTGGGTGAAATGAATATTAAAATGAATGGCGCTGGCTTTGTACTGCAGTCAAAAGTTTGATGGTTTTCTTAAAAGAATTTAATTTCTAATATATAGATATAAGATAAAATATTCAGATCTAATTCCAAGCTTACTCACTTAGCAAGGACCAAAACGAAAGATGGAATCATTTAAGACATTTGTGGGCAGGAATGTTTTTTTAGTATGTCCAGATAATCACCGGTCGGACATGACGTGTGTTCATGGTCTTTCCTGTTTTGAGAGCATCTTTTTAAACCTGTATTTGTGTTGCATGCGTTGTCGAGAAAAAAGACCCAGAGGATCCAATTAATCTCACGGGGAGCTTATTATATATATATTTTTCAAATAATAAAATGAATGATACAGAAAAAATGGGTGACGGGTGGCGTTTTCATAAGCAGTTGATAGTTAAGAATATTTGTATCTAAGTAAGTATATATACCTTGTAAATAAAAAGTCTTTAAAATATGACAACATTATAAACTTAAAATTTAAAAAAAATTAATTTAATAGCATAGGTAAAAAAACAGGTGAATGAAAATTAGGTATAGGTACTAAATTGAAACGAAATCATCTGTCTCGGAAACAAAGGTATATTTTCTCCGTGTTTTTTTTTTAATAATTATTTGTACGATCTCTGAGGAATATTATAATAAGGATAATCGATAAGGATTTAATAATTATATAAGGGAAAAAAATGTAATCATCGAAATAATCTTTAGGTATGTAGATACCTAGGTACTAAAAACAAATCTTGAGTAATTGAAAGTTTCTTCTGTTAAAAATTTATATACTACTCATTTCCAATATTTATTTAATTTTTTCATGATTTACATACAAAATATGTGTAACCAAAAATTGTAATTATGAGATAATAATAACGTAATTAAAAAAGTTATTTAAATAAAAATGCACCTTTTTTGGTCGACTAAAACTTTATTCTACCTAATTTCAAAAATCTTGCTTGTGCTTTCTCTTTATACTTAAATTCAATCTTCATCATTTATTTTTACAAATATCTTAACTTTTCTAATTGAACTTTCATTTATTTCTTTTGTTTCAATTTAGTTCCTTTACCTTATTTTTATCCATCTTTTTTTATCTATGATAACTGTGCTATAATTTCCGTATGGATTGATCATAACTCTCGGGTTATAATGTATTTATAATTTTATTGAATTCCAAGTAAAAAGTTAATGTTGCATTCAATGCAATATTATAATTTAATGGAAACATTTACCAGTCACCTATAAAATATTATTTATTGTAGTTTTTTTATTATTGAATACTACAACAGGAATTTTTTAAATTAATAATCAAAAATGCTAAAGCAAAACGTTGTTAACAAATTATGGATATAGCCATCTTCCGTGTGCTCCTCAAAGATATTTTTCTCCCAGCGCAAAAGATTTTGAAAGTTGGATATTTGTTTGAAGGCTAAATTGCTAAAAATAAACTTCCAACCTTTTTTCTGCTTGACGACTGAAAAACCCAATGAAATATTGATGTTTGCTTTCAACTACAGAAATCGCCGTAGAGGGAAACTTCGCAAGGCAAAAAAATCCAACGTTTCAATACAAAAATCTACAAATAACACTTTAAGGTGTGACACACTCTGTATATCTTTTATAGAAAAGATTAATCGCTGTTTACTTTTCTTTGTTTTTTAGTGTGTTTACATTCATGGCTTCCGTGGTTGAGAGGTAAGGCTAAGTCACAAATTCAATTCCCGACATTCGCAAGAAAATTTTATAAAATTAATTGATATTTTTAATTCATTTAAAAATATCCTGTATTTGAGGAATGTTCCAGGGTGGAAGATGAAAGACCAACAATCTGAAAGAAATGGATTTAGCCGTGCTTGATGACCGGATCTGAATAGTCAGATACGTTTCCACCTTTCTCTTCCCCATCTCCTTCACTTTTCCTCTACCTTCAGCCTATCAACATACCTCGATTGGTGATGCTATGTTTCCAATACAGACCGTCGGGAGCAGTTGGGACTCTAGTGCGGTATTCATAGAAAATAAAAAATGTATTTAACCCTTGATTTACCCGGTGACTTCATACACATACAATTTACCTGGTGGAGTCCCCTGGACTCCCGGAAATAAAATCGTTAGTTTGACATGAAATAAAACACTTTGGAGAAGCAGTAGACTTAAAATTAGTTTGAAATAAAATTTGAAAAATAAAAATAGTGATAATTACAGTCATATGTGCATTAAACAGCTGGATTCATCTGAATTATATTGTTTGACAAAAGAGGGCACCAATATTCCTTTTTGGTCGAATTAAGACTAAAAGATTTAAATATATTTGTCACAAGAATGTGGCAGTACTTTTAGAATTACAATGTGTCAATTCAATTTTATTCTAAATTCTACTCTCTTGAGAGCTGGTCGTGACAGATTATTTGTTCATGATGCAAGTGTTATTGTGCTGATTGCCGTCCGCTGCCGAATTTGGAGATTAAAGAATCGCTGCCAAACTCAATGTGAGTGATATATTCGGTGAGTCTTCTATTTTTATGTATTTGGTGGCTGGATTATAATTTTTTACGTTTCCTGCAGAGTGAATTTTGTAATCAACCCATTTTTTCATAGGTAATTAATTATTCCCTGATGGTCTGTGTGGCTTACAATCCAGATCATCGCCACATTTTTTTAAATGAAATGCTAGTAACATTTTTTTTATTATATATTTGTTTTTACAATGGCATGGATTGTTACCTAAAATTATAGAATCACGGCCTTTTACTAAGAAACTTCTAGAATATGCCACTTTTTGTAATAAAATTACGAGACCTAACTTCTACTCTGAACATTTCAAAAACAAAACAATTTGTCAAACTAATTTTTAAAGAAATATAACAAAAATCAAAAAAAATTATAAAAGCAAAAAAAAATGGTTCGAATAAAAAAAACGTGCAAAACCTTCCACGGTTGGTGACACAGTAATTGCTTATTTTTTTGTACAGTCAAGGCACACAGGCTTATTACAACTATGGCAAATATATACAGTTTTCCTTTTTAGACGTGGTGGACACAGGTGACAATACTTTCTCTCATTCCGGGGGAAGAAAAATACACTGTAAAAAATACCGTGAATAGGCTAAAACTTTTTTTTCTTTCCTATATTCGTAAAATATATTTTAATACAGTTTTTTACATGATTTTCAATAACCACACTAGACACATTTCCGTATTACGGTAGTCGAAAACTGTAACATTAATACCCCGGTGGAGTCCCACGGACTCCACTAGCGTGATTACTCACCTATCGGAGCCACGCACATCGACGTCCGCTCTCCCTCGCGTTTGGCGCGTCACTGCGTGAATGTACTGGAACGCACAATTTGTAATTCCAAAAACGAACGATTTTATGAGCGCTGAAAGTTTTCAATGGAGTCCCAGGGACCTACCCGGTAAATCAAAGGTTAATCTCTTAACATCTGTTTCGCATGCTCATAATTTCTGACGTTCGTAAGAAATTATCATCACACTGTTAAGGTATGAAGTATTCATAACATATTTAGTAATGTTTTATAATTTAAGGGTCGGACAAAATATTATACTGTCTCCGTAAATTGAATGACACCATTAACTCAACACAGGCTTGTTCTAGTGAAGTTAAAAATGCTAACATAAAAAAGATACAATGTAAGAAACAATATATATATATATATATAAATAAAATTAAAATTAAACCCCGAGTTCTCTCTACTGACTTCACTCGAATGCCATTGGAAATTTAACTGAGGGTGTTGTTGGCCAAAGTGTCAATTAAAACCCGAGTCAATTAATTTGTATATGAAACTACGAAGCTCTCGTCTTTCCGATAGACGGCGGTCTAGTGTGTGTGAGTCTGGCTTTACCGAAACTTACAAATACATTTCAGTTTCTGATTCAGATATTTTTTTTACCATAATTCTTTTTACAACATGATAATTTTTGTTTTATAAGATAATAGTAAAAAAAACTTCTTTAAACAAAAAAATTATAATCTGATATACAGTTGGAGTTCCACCTTCCAGAGACGCAGATGAAGAACGTAAACTGCTCCCAAACGACTGGAGTCAGTGGGGCTATGGCATTCCAATTGGGGTATTTTGTGAGGCTGAAGGGAGTGAGAGACGAATAAGATGTCAGCAAACACAGCTTAAGCCATTTAAAACACCACAACTTTTCGGTTAGTATCATCCGTCTTGCTATACATGGTTAAAGCCAAATATCTTACCACATGTTCGAGTTCTCATGTGGCAGCTGTTTAATAAATAGACGAAAAAATAATTTTCTTTTTTTTAAATAAAACCATGACTTTGTGCACACATATCACTTATTACCGACCAGATTTCGCTGCTACTTAAACTTCTTCAGGTCAGTATCTATAATACTCAAAGATTATACTGAAGAAGCTACCTTAGTAGCAAAATCTGGTTGGCAGTAAGTATAAAACAATGTAAGTGATGTAAACAAAGTTATTGTTTTATTCAAAACAGAATATCACATCTCAAATAATCTGTTTCATATGGACATATAAAGTAGTCGCTTAATGCTAGCGTATACTAATAATAGCACATTCCACTAAACCTTCACTAAATGAACCGAAGAACCACATAAGTTAGCCAAAGCTGCCACACTTTGCTTGCACATAATGCATTTCTTTTGAAGTACAAAAACAGTCGCGCGCTCAACTGTTCCTAAATGAGTATTGTTACAATCGTTGCGAGCGAGGGACACGGCAGTATTAAGTGATTGCAGCAGGTACAGTAAATACGGAAAAGCTTTTACATTAAAGAATCTTTACATAAAAGTTACATGGAAGAAGTAAGTTTTGTTTGGAATCTAGTGCAAAATTTCTTAGCCACCAAATTTCTTGAGTAAAAACCATAATATTACATCAATGATAATAACATAGTTTTAAAATTGTTGTCCCCCTCTCTTTACTTTCACAATTGATCTGGGAAAAGTAAAAAAATCGGAATAAATTAGTAATGTTTTAAACTTACATACCGGAGTAATTTGACACAATTCCTTTTCTACAGAATGCTTTCAGGGTCCCCTCGGAGTCTTTAATATGCTAGAAATGGATATTTGTTTAATTATTCAGCAACAATGGTTGAAAAAACAACCTTCAGCTATCAGTTAATGATTTATTTATTTTGTTAGTTTTCCGAACATTTATGTTTACAAATTACTAATTTTAACGTTGTTTAACAATCTATTTAGAATTTATTAATTGGTATAGTTTCTGACATCGCATCATTTTATTTCATCCACTTGTAGAATTAACCGTTTTGCGTATTGGCTTTGCCGTCGTCATTCATTATATCATCTGGTGAACGTTCACCAACAATAGCTGAAAGTGCAATATTAGCCCTAACTATCCCTTACCACGATATTATATTTGGCCAATGAAGTAAACTTGAACAGACTAGAAATTATACAAAACACAGCTATAGGATGTAAAATAAGAAATCGCAAAATTTCCAAATTTATTAAAAAATTTCGAAAATTCCTATAAAAAATAGGCTGCTTTATTATGTTTCATTAGAATACATAATATTATGAAAAACCAAATGCCAAAATATTTAAGGATGAAATGGTTTTTATTAAAAATATACATGAAACTAGAAACGGTTTAAAGGACTAAAAATATATGTAATAAGCTTCGAAATAATAAATTGATAATATATGCATAGAAAAATCTAATATTAGCACGATAATATTTGCTCTTATCCTGTTTATATCTAATGAAAATCTATTTGATAGCGACGTGTAACAAATAAATTGCAACAACAGACACATCAATCATCAAGAAATAATAATAGGATTTGCAACGTACTTGTATAAGTGTTATATTAGACTATGTAATCTGATACTTATTTGTATTGTCCATGTATTGGTTATCTTTATTTATATTACTAGTTGACGTGTATTCGGCGTTGTCCGTGTTATGAATGGTTTGTAGTAAAGTTTTGAGATTGTGAAATCTATTATACCTGAAAACTCGCTCTAGTTTTAAGATGGAAATTGTATATTTCTAAAGAAAAAGTTTCCTTTTTAAAATTTTTTGTTTCACTTAATCTTGCCATGTGTTCGTTGTGTGTCCCCAATTTCCACCATTTACTGTATATCATATTGTTACTATTGAAAAATAATGTTATGTATTTAACGCCCAGAGGGCTTTTACTTGGTTGGTAGTATAATTTTAATTTGACAAATACTTTAAAACATAAAAAATAAGATTAAAATTACATTTGATAAAAGCTATGCAACAAGTCATACAAACACAAGAAACAAAAACAGAAAATTACAGCTATTTGTTGGTTTACTTGATGTGTTTAGGAGTATTGTTGAAATAAATGTTTTAAATGATCCACAAAACTTGCCAAGTTGGTATTGAATATGTCAACATCACCCAAGTAATGATTTCCCATGGTGTGAAGTCGTTGTATCGGAGAGTGGGCAATGTAGTTACGCTTATGTGTGCTGCTGTAGAATATTGTATTTTGTCGTGTTGTTACTGTGGGTGTATGTATGTCTATAAGTTGCAGGAGTTCACAACAGTCGAATTTAGAGTTAAGTATTTTGAATAAGAACGTTAAATCGTTTATTTTACGTCTGTCTTCTAATGTATGTATTTTTAGAGTATGCAATATATACATTTATGTCGACTTTTAATCGACTCCGTATCTCATTTCAGTGTAGAGATAATGCGTTAAGTCTTCCTCGGGTGTCCCCGACTTCCTTTAACAGTTAAACATCTCTACACTAGCACTCCTGGCACTAATAACAACAAACTTTGAAATTTTCAGCGACATGGGTCGACTAGTTGAACTGAATTTTTATATGTCAGATTAGAAACGGGTTAGAACATAACTTAACAAATTGGAATGCACTTTATATAATAAGACTTTGTCCTGCCACAGACCGCCTTCTATGTAGGGAGGTTAAAATTGTGGTTGTATATATTTTGGTGAAGAAATCTGAAAAAGAAATTCGTAGAAAAGATCGTTTTGTAGATTCATAGATTCTCGACAACAGCGCCACCTATCGGGTCTATAACTATTATATATTTCATGCTGGAACCAACCATACAAATACACAAAATTTCATTGAAATCGGTTCGGCGGCTTCGGAGATTAGCATGTACGAATACAGTGATTTTATATATTAAGATACCTTTATTTTAAAAAAGTAATAAACATCTTATATTAACAAGATTTTAAGAATAAGAATAATAAATATTATTGGAAATCAGAACATTAAAAAATTTAATTTCATTATCATATTCAAAATTGGAGCTGATATACGCGCTGATACGTGTTGATATACCTACGAACATTATGTGTTGTCGAAAATTATCGAAAAAAAATTATATAAGCCGGACAAGCGATAAATAGTAGGTACCTACCTTCCTGTATTATTATTTTTCAAGACTATTAGTTTAATTATATATTTGTGAAGTAGGTACGTGATTTATTTTTCACGACTAAATAACTAGCAAAATAATGTTAAATATAGGTCGGAAGAGACAATTTTGTACGTAGAGTATTATTTGTTGTGTTTAAAGATAACATTTTGTGATCAAACAAGCATTTGAAGACGCTATGTCTCCAACCACGTAAAACTTTAAACAACCATGAAACCTTAAAGACGTAGATAATAAACCTATATTGCGTCCAGAATGCCTCCAGTCCAGAATGGTCGTGTCTAAAACGTTCCAAGTGCAGAGCGTCTATATCTGTAACGCTAAAGCCTGATCCGACCGGACGAAGCGGATACGTCCGGCCACGGAACATAACCGTAATTTATTGCTGGTGATATTACTGAGCAGCATATCTGGTTCACCTGATCGCGGAATTTTGTTGCCCGGGAGCACTGAACGGATAAACAGGCAGCAGTATGTTTTGGGCGTGTTTTTTTCCTTTTCGAAATAAGCCCTTCAGGTTCATATCTTTACTTGCTTGACTAGTAACTAATATCGACCAGACAGGACAATAGTATTTGTGCACGTTTTTTTAACTATTTTACACGATATTAAAATTTTATTTCTCTGGATTTAAACACTTAAAATATTATTATAATTTTTTAATTATATAACTTTAATTATAAGATAAGGTTTTTATGCATAACACAAGAATACAAAATTATTATAAGCATTAATTACTTGCCCGAAATATCGATACAAATTGAAAATATCTCTCGAGTAAAACGAATCCCGCCGACGTGAATCGAACCCAATATTTCACCAACAAATGTAGATATAATATATCTCAACGCCATCTAGTGGGAAATTTAGCACTAACAAAGCCTTTCCTACAAAAATAATGTTGGTTGTTTACAGGTGAAAAAATATAATAAGCAGTAATTGTCGATTGAAGTACTTGTACCTATTGAATTATTTGACGAGTTGGGAATAAGCCGACGTAGCTCAGTGGTTCAGAGCACCTGACCGGACATCAGAAGGTGCGGGTTCAATTCCCGTCGGCGTGTTTGTTTTCAATTTGTGTGGATATTTTGGGCGAGTATTAATGCTTATGATAATTTATTGAAAATAAATAAAATACTTTTAATATTTCCTAAATCATAAATTCCATCAAAACTTTGCTTAGACATTATCTTTTTGATGCTTTGGTGAAATTTATCATTGCTATATTAAGGTGTATGTAATTTGTAGATACAACTTTCATGTGTCGTTTCGATTGTTTCTCATTTCGAGTTTTGTGTTTTGTTATGATTGAATAATGCATGGTCTGTAAACAAATAAATATAAACTTAATTTCAAAATATGGAAATTCTTTCAATTTTTGGCTTTTCTTAAGACTTGAAAGGTCTTGTGAATTGGTGACATCAGTTTTATATTAAATAGATTTCACACTTCTAGGTATGTTTTGTTCAGTGCCCGGGTAGGTACTAACACTTTTAACCCCGATTGGTCGGTCACCTTCCCGTTCCTGGCTTAACAAGGTGACTATGATCATCAGTAATGAACTAGACAGGTAGGTGGGTACTTTAATTTGTTTGGTTTGTCTATTAAAGTTTGTTGGGGGTTCTTCAGTGTGTGTTAATAGTTTTACATGGCAATTAGCAAACAACCCGAATCTTCTAGGAACGACGGTAATCTACAATAGCACTCTTCGTTATGAAGTATTTTTTTGAAAAACCCTTAATTGATGCATTATCTCAGACTTTTGTTTACAACATTAGATAATGTAAATATTTTTATGAAAATTCATTTTTAGTAACCCGATTAAATATTAAAAACAAAAAAAATTAAGTAATAATAAAATATATTTTACATTGTATTATATCTCGTAGTGACAAAAAATAATAGGTATGCTAAACTAACTTAAAGGAATAATAATATGCTATAATCTGTATAAATGAATCCAGGTGCTTGATTTCTGTGAAATTAAAAATGTATGTAGATTGGGTGGATATGTTTTAAGGTGTAATAAATAAAATAATATAGTAAATACTTTTCGTACTTATTCCTCTTTTTACAACGCCTTGTGTGTTTTCGTAAAAAACATTTAAGGCGAAGTTTAGTGCTAAATCACTATTTTGATTAATCTCCAAAACGAATTTGTGTACATTATGAATACCAAAAAATATGTTTTGGATAAATTGAAGGTTTTCCTATCGTTTCGCTTGAGTAGAATACAAATAAAAAAAAATTACTCAATAAAAAATATAAACGCTACAAACATTTTTTTTTTCAATAGAAATGTATGAACGCGTAAAGAAAACAACTTAATAAACACTTAATAACAACAATAACAACTTAAAAAAATAAATTTGTGGTTGAAAAATAAAAAATAAATTTCAAAATTGTTTGGATGGCTTCTTTAATATTAGTTTTCGGTTCCTAGACGTATTTAAAAAAAAAAATTGTGAATATAATTATTACAATCATGTATCCTAGTTGTAGTGTTCATAATAGGTAGTTCCGCAAAGCTGTCACTTGACATCTTGTTAGCCGATTTAACCAAATATTATATCTTAACACTTAATCATGCGTACATTACCATTTCTACTTGCATCAAATTTGAAATGATACATTTATCTTAGTTATAAGAAAGGGTGAGTGCGTACGAGTATGAGTACGTCATTTTCAAGCTGCGCGCCGCGCGCTGTCTCTTTTTTACCCATACAATATTTATGAATACAACTTTTCTTCGATAAGAATACAAATATTATTTTTCAGTATATTTATATATTTACTATGTTTACACAAGAATTCATACAAAATAACCATGTTCCATTTGTCACCATGGAGCAAGCAGCAAGGTGATTTATTATATATATTTTGTGTCAATTTCTACGTGAAATATCATGTATTTATAAATAAAATAAATAAATATTTAACTCGATATTACACAATTATTTTTATAAAATATCGAGTGATAGAGAGGAGGGAGATGACGCAACGTTTAAAAATTCTACTACCCTACTTACAATAATGTTGGTTAAGTAGAAACACTTGACGAAATTTAAATTCAAATCTCGTTTATTTTTAAGAGATTTACGAAAGCGTGAAATACGTAAACCGCATTATTCTTACTTAAAAATGTCAAGTAAAGAGCAAAATAATTATGTTTGTGTAGTTCACCCTCTTGAAAAAATATAAAATAGTATTACAAACAAATGCCCTTGGTGAAGTTTACCAAGTAATGAGCTTACAAAAGTTCACTGGGACCAAAATATCCAGTGGACATGCTTCCCCATTCATAGTCAACCCTCTTTATTGTGTCATTCAGTTTCATCCGAAAAAACATACTTACAAAGTTATTCATAGCATTATACAACTTTTTTTTCACTAGTGAGTAATGTATCTTCAGATGGGAAAACAAAGCTTTTATAAATTCAAAGGTCAGCTGGCCAAACAACGTTTTTCTTATTTACTCGATTGTTATTAATTCGTTGTGATGAAACCAGGAAAAAAAACTAAATATAACACGCCATTAGGTTTCTAAAAATGCACACAATTTTCAACATAAATTCGTCCACTTCGATCCTGCCATTTTGCTTCTTTATTAGACACACTCGCTGATCAATAGGATGCATGATCTGGGCAATTAGTTTGGGGGTACTCCATTTAAAGAACTAAGCATAATCTATGCCAGCACTTTATTGAATCCTACAAATTATAGTAGCGTTTTTAATTGTCTTATATGTAGTATTATTCTAGTTTCTATATTATTGTACGTTACTGTTTTATATTCAGTTTATCATGTTAATTATCCTGGAATATTTTTTTTATTTTTTATTTTACTTCCGATTTTATGTCCGGGTTAAATCTTCCCCATAGGAAAAACTAAACCCTTCCACTCACTTTTCCACAAATGATCATCTAGTCAATCAACACCATGCAAGTGCATTATATAAGCAAAATAAATACAAAACAATACAAGAACAACACGTCAACTCACCAGAGATCAAATGGGAAAATAACTCACCGACTCCAGATATTTTCATATCAGAGGGTTCGGCTCGGTAGAACTTCTAACAGGGCCTATAAATCCTACTGATCCCTCAACATAAATATTTAAAAAATCTTTCGTTATCCTACATGTATTCAAAATGACCGACTTTTGCATCTTTATATATAATTTTTTCGATAGATCTAACACTTTTTAATTTTTAATGAGAGAGCTAGGTATTATATTATTATTATTGTTAATTATTTCTTGCTTTAAAAAAATTCTTTTTAATTTTCGATAGCTCACCTTTTTTCATTTTGTCAAATTATGTTTACATTTCTAAAATGTGCCAACTCCACGCCACTGGAAAATTCTTCACTCCCCGCCACTGCTCATTTGTATCCCGTTTCGGCAAAAAAATTTTTTTTTTTTTTTTCATTTTCTAGATTCTTATATTCCATGAAGTGGTGAATCATTTAAATTTACTGAATTTAAAGTTAATGTTCTTTATACAAATAGAACGGCGTCATATGCGCCTCACAATTTTTACCTCATATGGGTTTATTCAAATATTACCTGGCTTTTATAGACTTAGAGGCCTTGTATTTTCTCGGTAGGGAAAAAATTTGTTACCTAAAAACCCTACTAAAATTGCATGTATCATCATCCAGCATCAGCACCAGCGGCGACCTACAGCGGCCATATATTACATACGTGTCTGTTTGTGTTGTGTTGGGAATGGGAAGGGGAAATTTTGGCTGCGCCCTATTGTTGGAATCCTTCCGCATTTGCCGTTGGGAGTAAGGAAAATCGCAGAAAACCTTACCCAGGAAGGAGCGGCCGAACGTCAACTTGAAACGTATGCGGCCTTCAGTAACATCGGTATATGATGTCCTGCATTTTGAGATGTGTGTGTGTGTGTCTGTTTTTATGTTAATATATACTTATGGGAAGATAGAAAATAAACATACATATACATACAAATTATAAAATATTATATAAATATATAAATAGATATATAAACATTATATATTTGGGAGGAAGGTCAGGAGTTTAGGAAATACCTACTGCTCGCTATTCGTCCGCGTCTAGTTCTGGTATGTGCCATATGTGGTCATGGTCCATGAGGATGTGTTTAGGTAGTCTATGTGTGTATCTGAATGTCAGGTCGCTCGGAGCATTGTATTGTCCTATGTCTCGTATTAGTTGATTTTTACTAAGTGTGAGTGATTTGTAAAAGCGTTCAGTCAGTCTGTGTGTGAATTCGTATAGAGTTGGAATTTGTTCTCGTTCGTGTAATCTCTTCAAGTTTGTTCTGAGTCTCGTGTTGTATGTGATTTTAATGCAGAGATTTTGAAGTGTCTGTAGATTCTTGTGGTCTGAGTGTGAGATGCTGCTCCATACGGGAATCGCATAAGAGAGTACTGGACGAATGAGCGAGTAGTAGACGAGGAGTTTGGTTTTGGGAAGTAGCGGACTCCGTCTATTGAAAATTGGCTTCATCATGCCGATCGCTTGTCGCGTGCGCGTGTGCATCTTCGCTTGGTGAGATTTCCAGTTGAGGCGGGAGTCCATGGTCAGGCCCAGATATGTCACTTCATCTTTCCATTCTATGCTGTGTCCTCCCATTTCGATGTTGAAGTCAGGTGTTCTATTTATACGTTTTCTCGTGAACATGATGGCTTCGGTTTTCGCCTCGTTCAGTTTCAGGCGCCATTTCTTGTAATACTCTACGAGCGCGTCGAGCGCCCTCTGCAGGTAAATCGCGGCCATGTTCGCTTTCAGCGAAGAAACGTATAGTTTGACGTCATCTGCGTAGATAGACAGATTGCATCTCTCGTCTCGGGGGATGTCGTAGGTGAATAGAATGAAGAGAAATGGTCCCAGTAAACTTCCTTGCGGCACGCCTTTTGGAATCTCACGCATTGAAGATAGCACGTTCCTTATGAACACTCTGAACGATCTATTCTTTAGGTATTCCTGTATCAGTCTCGTTAGGTATATGGGCGTGTTAGTGCGGTGCAGCTTATGCACGAGCCCGTCTATCCATACGGTGTCGAATGCCTTCTCTAGGTCGATGAGCGCAGCGGCGGTGAAGCGATGTTCGTTAAATTTTCTTGCGATAAATTCCGCTACTCTGGTGAGTTGATGGGTCGTGGAGTGCCTCTTTCTGAAGCCGAACTGCTCGTCTGGCAAAGTCTTGTTGTCGTCGTGGTGTGGTACAAGCCTGTTGAGTATAATTTGTTCAAATACCTTGCTCAGCCTAGATAATAGGCTAATCGGCCGGTAGCTTGTCGGCTGCGTTCTATCTTTATTCGGCTTTGCGAAAGGCAGCACGGTCGCCGATTTCCAAATCTGGGGGAAATGCCCGGTTATGAGGCAGGCATTGAACAATTTTGTTGTGTAGATGATGGCTTTTTGAGGAAGATGTTTGAGTAAAATGTTGTGTATTTGATCGCTTCCCGGCGCCTTGTTCGTTCTGAGTCGCTTGATTGTGACCGCAATCTCGCTCGGCGTTGTGAAATGAATATCTTCAGCGTTTGTCTGCTCTGCTGCGTTCAAGTCTCGTAGAGAGTCAGCTACGATCCGGTCCGTAGCCGGGTCGGAAAGGCCGTCTGTAGCGGCGTAGGCTCTTTCGAACCCGTCGGCGAGTGTTTCAGCTTTTTCTTGTAGCGAAAGCGCCGTCCCGGGGCCGTTCAATTTCTGTAGCGGGGGGATTGTGAAGTCTTTATGTCGCAGCGCGCTTGCCATTTTCCATAGGGAATTATCCTTCGGCGTGAGTGATGCGACTTTTTTGTCCCAGAGTTCGCGCTTGAGTTCTGCGATTTCGGTCTTGATTTCCCTCTGCATGCAGTTGTACGCTGTCTTGAAATATTCGTCGCGTGTGCGGTGAAACATGCGTCGCAGGCGATTTTTCTCCTTGATGAGCGATAGAACGTACTCGGGAAGCTTGATCGTGTATGGGTGTATTTCTTTGAGAGGAATGTGTGTATCTTGTGCTGTTTGAAGAATCTCTGTGAGAGTGCTTGTAGCTGCGTCGATTTCTTGTGGCGAGCGCAGAGTTCCCGAAGTGAGATGAATTCGTTCGTTGACTTCTTTTTTGAATCCTTCCCAGTTCGCATCCTTGTAATTGCGCTGTTTTCTGGGGGTCCTTGAAGTTGTGCCGCCTATAGTAAAGCTCACGGGCAGGTGGTCCGAAGACAGTTCGTCTAATGTGCGCAGTGGAGATATTGTCTTAACATTTTTCTCGAGTACTATATCCAATGTACTCGGATATCTAGATAGTCGCGAGTAGTACGTAGGTCTGTCGGGCGCCATTATCGAATAGGTATTTGTCTGCATGTGTGTAAAGAGCGTATTTCCGTTCGCATTACCTCTGTAGTTATTCCAGTAGTTGTGTTTGGCGTTCAAATCGCCTCCCATCACAACAATTGGTCCCAGATTGAGCAATTTATTGAGATCTTCTCTCACTAGGTTACTATGGGTGCAGTATACGGAGATGATGGTATGCGCTCTACCCTCTATGGTGACTTCGATAATCGTGGCTTCAGCGTGCTTCAACTTCGGAGTAGGTATTCTTGTGGACGTCATAGATTGTCGAACGAATATTGCGGTTCCTCCGCCTGATCTTCCTTGTCGATCGTCACGATAAATCTCGAAACCTTGCACTCTCAGCGGTACGCTTGGATTCAAATGAGATTCTGATAGGAGAATAATGTCGGTGTGTAGTTTGTTTGCCAAAGCGAGCAGTTCGTCTGTCTTGTTGCGCACGCTAAATGCGTTCCATACGAGGACTTTCACCGTCTCGGTATTAGGCATCGAGGGTGTCTAGGAGCTCAATCAGGATGACGAGCTTGTCTGCTCTTGTTGCGCAGCGGGCGAGCTGTGATCGCATCCTCAGGAGGCCTTGGAGCAGGGCCATCAGGTCCAGGTTGTCTTCTGAAGAGGTGGACGCGCGCACGGGCTCCTGCTGTGGGCGTGGCTGTTGGGGCGGCGCGGTCTCGCGCTGCTCTTGGGCGGGGGCGGTGCCTCCGGCTACGTTGGCCCATGTGCGTCCATCCGTCCTTGGCTGAGGAGGTGGCCTGCTCGGGTTCTGTTCTGCCGGCGGGCGTTGGGCCCTTCTGGCAGGTCGCTGCTGTATTGAGGCGACGTACGCTACCCGCTTGGGGCAGCCTCGGTAATTGGCGGGATGCGGGCCTGAGCAGTTGCAGCATGCGGCGGGCTCATCTCTCGTCTTCTTGGGGCATTCTGCCGAAGCATGCTCCAGTAAGCATTTTACGCACCTTGCTGTGTGCGAGCAGTTTCGGGACCCATGCCCGAAGTCTTGACATCTGTAGCACTGAGTGCCGTGCTGAAGGTGGTTGCTCCTGTGCTTCTGGAGTCGAATTCGGCAGTGGCACAGGTATTTGACGGCCGCGCGCAGCTGTCCCATGTTGACTTCCTTATTGAAGTGCGCTAGGTATATGGGATATTCTATTGAGGCGGTCATCTTGACCACCTTCACTGCTGGGAATCCCTGCGATTCCAGGTCTGCCTTGATATCTTCCACTTCTACGAGCGGCAGGCCCTTGATGACGGCCTTTTTCATCTTTTCTGCTTCGGCCGTGAATGTGTGGAAGCCGCGAGCCTCCGCCCGCAGTCCATTGGTGAGGGCGCGATGGTCCTCCATCGTGCGCACGAAGATGTTGGCCGTGCCGCCCCTGTTATACCTGAAATTGAAGAGCTTACCAGCCCCCAGATGTCCTTGCACCGCAGCTGTGATCTGCGCGTGTGTCATGTTCCCCAGGGTCATCACAACCGGGGGAACGCGGTCTCTCCTGCCGGTACCTGCGGGAGAGAAATTATTATTAGTATTGGCACGCTTTATACGCGGCGCGCCGGCGCCTTCGCTTACCTCGGGCAACTCATCAAATCGGTTGCCACACTGGAGCGGTTGTGGTCCCCGTGGGGACATGGGCCTCTTCACGGGGTTGGACGGCCTCGTCCAGCCTCCATCCTGGGGGGCAGCCGTCTCCATCGGCTGCTGCGGTCTCGGGGGCGCCACGTAGGCCGACGCTGGGCCTATCGGGGGGCGCGTGGGGGCAGGACTGGGTCCTGCTGCCCAAGAGGGGCCTGCTGCGGGCTCCGTCATCTCCGTTTCATCGGGCGTGGTGGCAGTCGTGGTGGTGGATGGTCTCCGGGTCCTTGGGTCCTCGGGGCGGGGCTGTGGTGCGGGGACCGTTAGGCGCACGGTCCCGGTCTTAGTGCGATGCGCAATTTGGCGAGCGCCGGGCGGTACCACGACCGGGGAGTCCTCGTGGTCAATGGGGAGCATCCGGGTCGGGAACATGGTCATCTGTGTCGAGCGGTGACTCCTCTTAAAAAGGGAGCACGTCTCAGGTGCTTGCGGGCGGTTTGTGGGGGCCAGCGTGGATCTTCGTAAGTTGAGTGTTTTGCGTGAAAAATTTCCTTGATAAAGGCAGTTGGGTGGGCGCGGGCGCCTGTTCAATGGGCCGGCGGGATTCCTCCGGCCGCCAAAAGTAGCGGGGCCTGGCTGAGTGCACAAGCCAGACAAAAACGCTTGTGTGGTTGTGTCACAAACCACAAAAACTCTCTCTCCTATCTATCTATCTATCTCTCTCATCCTCTCCTCTCATCCTCCTATCATATCTTCGGCAAAAATTTCCCAAAAATTCTGACCCCGAAAAGCATCGGTACCGTGTCGCGCACGTACCCCGGCCGAGCGGTACGATGTTCAAATTTTTCTGTATACAAATTTTACTAACAAATTATAATTTACTTAATGTAACTAATACCTGTTTTAACTTGTACATCTCCTCGGCGGTAGTCAAATAAAAACTATTTGCGATATGCTACCACTGAGGAAATATTTAAAATTCCGTTTTTTTTACGATTTTATGTAACCATTTTTGTATAATTATTTGTACATATTTGCTTTTACAAAAATCCAGGAACCTCGTAGCATAGTGAATCTTTCTTCTTTCGGAGCGCTATGTCACGAGGGACCTGCGAAAAATACTGCCATAACCATTTTACAAATTTGATCGCTTCAAGATCATTTTTACAATTTTATTTTACAAACATTTCTTAGTTATTGTCGTATCTTGACAAACTAAAAATCTAGTTGTCAAGATACACATTGTTATAACTGCTATGTAATAAAACTATGTAATTGTTATACAGGCGAGCTTGCAAAATCTTTGCAAACTCTCAAATTCAAGCATCTGCCTTCAGCTAAACCAGCGGCAAAATGAATATGCAACATTTTACTGTGACTTATGTACGCGTTTGTGGCCCCGCTAGAATCCCCACCCTTTTTCGGTCGACAACCAAATGTCAGCTGCGAGTCAACCTTATAGAATATAAGCAGCGACATTAAAAATATTAAATCAGTTCAACTTCACCATCAAAACAAGCGTTTTTATTACAGCCTCACCTCGCCTAGTCTTCTGCTCCAAACCTTTTGGTGTTAGACCAGCCTGCCCTGCCTAGGAAAACCGCCAACACAGAGACGATAGCACACCCAGTGCCCAACATTCACCGAGCACCAGGTGCGGGAGGCAGATTACAATAATTCATACTACTATCATCATCATCGGCCGTAAAGGAGCATTCCCATCGGTTGAAGACACGGTTTGGAACCGGCGCCCAAATCTACAGTCTTGTGCGGACTCCCGTCCAGTACACACTAGGTATATTTTGTTTTTAAAATCCATTTAAAAGCCCGGCTGGGCATAAAACCAAATATATTGAAGAATATTGTGGGATGAGGAACATTATTATTTTTTTATTTATTATTAATTTTAAGTTGCATACATATAAATTTTAAATTTAGTAAAAAAGAAAGAACTATAATTTTGTTATCTTATATGTAGATATAAGATGTAAAAAAAATTTAAAAGTTATACAATGAAACAAAAAATATAGTATGCATATATGTATTATATCAAAATATCCCACATAGGCATCGCAAGTTCGTGGGTATACCAACGTTTTATTTCACATAGATTTTAACATAGATTGCAATTACTTTAAGAAAATACTTTATTATTCAATGATATTTTTTACATGAGTACAAGTCTCACTGCCCTGAGTTTACTGTATCTACAGCATCCCTAAATTTATTAAAAATGGAGTGGGAAAAATAAATAAAAAGTTATTTGAAGGTTTGAAAGCATCTTGTTATTTAAAGGGACTTAGTTAACTTATATGTATCATGGTGCCCAGTTTATTAAATAATCCGAATCATAAAAAAAAATGAAATAAAATTAAATATTTGAATACTTAGATACGTTTGTGTTTTAAGGTGCTTAGCTGTTTTAGCTTTATTTTCACGATTTCAAAGGTATGACTTAAGACGAGATGTTGTAAAAAAGGGTTTAAAAATGGAAGAATAATTCTTCTTTCCTTTATGAGTTTTATTAAATAGGTCAAGCGTATAAATTCGGCGATTGGAGCCTCTCTTTCGTAAAAATGTTTTTAAAATTTCAAATTGAAGTACAACCATGAGCCTATCATAACGAAGGCAAATTTGCGGAGCTTCTGATAAAATAAAATATAATTGCGCACTTCATTTCAAAACATGCCCTTAATTTATTAGGGGGTGAAAAACTGATCCTCCTTTATCAACAACGAACAGATTTAAGTGAAAAGGTAAGAAAATATTTTACCTTTCGGACGCCAGATTTTATCCGAAATATCACTTTAAGCGAGTTTGTATACCAACGGGTCGGGGGAATTAATCATCGAAGGAAAAATGCCGGTGAAAATTATTATAGGTAAATAACTTTACCTTTTGTCGATAATCCATATCACAAATTATAAGTTTAAATCCATCCAGTAGGTACCTTTATTTTTATAATAATAAAAGTGTGTTTATTCCGGAATGTGGAAAGGTTTGTGCAATCCCACATATCCCGTAAGGATAAACAATAATAAACACATAAGCAAAAGTAAGAATGTACAAGCAGAGAAATAAAAAAATTTAACAAATGACTTTAAAGATCTATGGCATTTGAGATTGACGGTGTCAATAGCTTTATCCACATGCTGGAATCATGCTCTTATAGGATTTCATGATAAGGATATTTTGGAGTTGTATATCCTCTCCCTCAAACCTGCCACCCGAGCTCTTATGAGAGCTGCAAAAAGTGATACTTGCCCTCAGTGAGTATGTTGGAAGCACTACACTTTGTTCTTAGCCAATAGGCTGAGAGAGAGAGAGAGAGCGTTGGAAGCACTACAGTATTTGGGAAGGCCGAACATCATGCGATAGACGATGTTATGCTGCACGCGTAATCTTTCATGTTGCTCTTCTCAAAGTTGATCAAAGCTCGCACGTACATGGGGAAAACGAGTATTGCTAATTTATTAAAAATCTCTTCAAATTGTAGGTAATACTACCTATCTAAGGAATATACCTTTCATATGTAGGTATATTTCTAGCTTTTGGTTCCATGCTAACTCAACACAGTGACTATTTGACACACTTTTAAAAAGTGATATAAAGTCATTAAAAACGATGATTTTTTTTAACCTAACCTCACCTAACCTAAACTAACCTTCTTAACCCAGTTAATAAAGTTTTTGATTCATCACTTTCCATGACTTTTTAAAGATGTGATGAATTATCATTTTGATGATTTATCTGGTTACCCTAGCTTTAAATTTCTCCCATAAGGTTTTATGACAGACCCTGTCGAAGGCTTTACTAGGGTCTAAGAATCACACGAATGCAGAAGTTTTTCGTTTTTGTAAAATTCCATTATTTGCTTTGCAGTGTATATTGCCATATTAGTGGATAATCTACATGTATAGACCATCTGGTTGTCTTTAGACATAAGTATGCCGTGTATTTCCATAAGGATACTGTCCGGTAATTGCTGGAGTTGGTCATGTCATGCTGTCCCGATTTCAGGATCGGAGATATAATTGTTTTCTTCATTGCCTCCGGTAGATTTTTATGTTTAAGGATTGTATTTAACAGTATGTTTAGTAGTTTAGGTATGTATCTACCTCCATATGTTCAATTAACTTTTTGATTCCACCCGACAAGGTGACGATGTGTTTTTGGTTTGTTTTTACCGTTCTCCCGATAAAATACAATATTGATAGCCTTTTTTAAGGCTTCCACGATGTATGTGTACATTTTGTCCATGTTTTATATATGGTGGCATTTGTCACATGTAGAATCAGAATTACAAATGGATTCGGGTGTCTTTGATAGATTACACCAAGTAATGCTTTTGTCCACACAGTATATTCTTTGATTTTCTTGTCGTTATTCTTTCTCCTTATTATGTTATTAAGCTGATGTAGGGCAATGAAAATATTTGCAAGTAGATTTGCAGCAGCGATTACGCAAAATTTCGGCCGGTGATTGGACCAGTCGGTATCATTGTATTTTCCGAATATATTTTTTTTGTTCTTAAGATTATGAGTGCATATACAGTGATCGAGAAAGGAAGGGTATTGTGTGCATCGCTCATATATATGTATATGTGTCATTTGGTAGTCCTTTTCGTGTGTAAAAAACAGATAGTTTTTCCCAATTATGTAGAATGGGTGAGCGTTGAAATCTCCCATAACAATTATAAAATTTCAGAGTGTTCGTTGTCTTGAATGATCGTACGTATTTTGGATCGGTAGTTGGTGAAGTCGGTGAGGTTGTCTGCATGTCATTTAGATCAATATGCTTACCGTCCCTTCGTTGGTGATTATCTGAAAACCAGCGATGCGGTCTTCTACACAATGGTATTACGAAAGCCTGCAGCCTGTTACTCCAGAATACCGCGACTCCTCTGTAGATTCAGTTCGGTAGTGGTCCTTTTGCTAAATCTACAATACAGGTACCCTATCTCTGGAATTCGAATTCGGATGAATTTTGGATAGATTCGGTGTTTCGTTTTGTAATAACCAAGTTTGTTAAAAAAAAAAAAATTTCGCAAAATTATTACATCGTAGTTATCACACATATCTATAATGAAGTTGACGATTCTTTTTAAACTTTTGCAGCTTATCAAAATTATCTTAATTTTTTTTTCCATTCTATTTTTTTCAATACATTTATGGAAAACAGTACCTGTCGACCAAAATTCTTTGACCATTTAAATTTCGAAATCCTTATTCAGTATAGTCAACTTGAAAGATCTAAACTGCGTAGGATTTCTTTGTATTGTTTTTTCCACTAAAATGTTAATTCCTTTTATTTTACACTTGATAAAGTTTTGAATATTGTCCTCATTTACGGTATTGTCGAACCTCCTCACATAGGATGTTGTTTTTAATGCAGTTGTTTCGAGGGAGTTATGGTTTAGATGTATATTTGTCATATTGTGTGCGTACACTTTTAGCTGATTCATGCATACCCGTGTGATGTACCTGTTATGTCTGTAGTATGGCTTGTTGCTGTTGTATGATAGAGTTAGACGCAGTTATATTATTCCATGCTTGAGAGGAATGCATGACGGTTGTCGAGGCTAATGCGAGGGGTGGTGCGGGTGGGGTTATCGCCGTTCTTATCTTCCGCTACTATTTTATAGAACCATGAATTCTATGTTAGTACTCGTATTATTAAATCAAAGTATTCTTAGTACTCTTTTTTTTATTTTAGATAACCTTTGAAATTCTAAAGAACATTTAAGACCTCGCTCTAGCCGTGAACCTGAAACAAAAACCAAAATAAACTTTTCACTTTTCAAGTCAGTTTTAACGTTCGATAGTTTCAGCTAGTTGCATTGCTTAAGTATAATTATTTCTGCTAGTAATAATCTGCCAGCTTTGCCTCTTTCCTCTACTAACTTTTCAAGGTAAATAACTATTTGCATTATTCATTATGTCCGTCCATTTGGAAGTTGGGTGGGGATCAAACAATTAAGCGATTAAGTCTATAAAATTCCTGAAACGTGCAAATGTATTTCGTCAGATTAACACTGGAAGTTAACCAATAACGCCAAGTTGGTAATTCCGCGCGATTCTGAAAGTTTCCTATTTACGCAAATGCTCCGTGAATATCAGCTTCAATATTGGCGTAGGACTTAACTCTGCTGGTTTATTAATAAAAAGCTTCTATTAGGTACAATGTAATTGGAGCCGCTCAACTTTTAGGGTATAACGTTGGTAGAATGTTCTTATGGGATTTTTTCCTTTCGTTTCGTTTATACGCAAGGGGCCTAATTGATTTTTTGTGTTACCCGGTTTTTTGCATTTTATTTCGTATTTTTGTTAATTCAGAAGAATTTTTTATGTAAATAACAAAAAGCTTTTGTAATACCTACATAATAAAGACCTAAAGTAAAGTCTGTGAAGTAAGCTTCTTAAATATGTGCTTTTAGTACAGCAAATGAGAAGTTAAGGTTGTTAAATTTTAATCCAGCGTTTTAGTTTGAGTGTTTGGTTGATTTATTTAAATCCGTTCATAGAAAAATTAATATTATGAAATCAAATTATAAATAGTAAATACATCCTTTGTTTGGTTCATCAGCTTTATGACATTCTCTAAATCGGGGTTATTGCTATTCCCACTGGCAAGGGCCGGTCCAGTCCGCTCCGGGCGCCGACTTGCCAAACCGCCAAAGAGCCAAGGCGCTGATATAACCTAATAACGCAATGGCAATAATCAATTAACCCAGTACCAGCCCAACCATAGCACAAAAATATCATTGAAATAATTTTCAAATATATATTAAAAAACCACATGTGTTGTCGGAATCATTCTTGATTCCATCATTCTAAAAACGGATCTTTACAGAAAGGACACCGAGAGATCAGGTTGAGTACAGTTTCTCCAGCAAATAACTTCATGATAGGCTTACCGGAACAATGCCCCTTAAGGAAGATTGCATTTACCCGACAGAGATATTTATACGGTGAAATTGCTTTTTCGCTTACAAATCGCCTCTAGTGCTCTCTCCGAGGACTTGTGACAACGTCTTATTGGGTGATGTATCAAAAACTTAGTTTTTCAATTTGGTTTAGTAAGTCAGTTACGACAGAAATAACACGATTAATTTTTGATTTAATAATTTTATTCATTTACCTATTTAAGGTTCCAATGAAAAAAAAATCTTATTTGATTATTTTTGTTATTTCACTATTTAATGATTAAAAAATATAAGCTATAATTGCGGAACGTTCCAGAGTGGAAGATACTCTCAGTATCGCCCTGGTGTAAGACCACCATTCTGTTTTGTGCCAAAATGGAATAGTCAAGTAGTTCTCCACCTTCCTCTCCCCCATCTCTTTTCCTTCCCTACTACCTTCAAGCTTAGCAACGTATCCCAATTGGGGATGCTATAGTCTCATAATTCCAGGCGGTTGTGAGCATTTGGCACTCTTGTGCGGTATTCACATAAAAAAGTAATTTTCAACACTTCTTCTATTATGTAATTTCGTTGTGAATATAAGCAGCTTAGTGACACGTGTGGCCATATGTAGAGAAGAGAAGAGAACTTTTGTTATTTTAAAATATATTCCTCAAAGTTTTATAACAATATGTTTATGTGGAAAGCGGCTTCCTATTTGATAAGTACTTTTTAAACCAAAAAAATTCTGCGGAAGTAGTTCATATCTAAAAAGAGAGGAATAAATTTACAATGTCTAACAGCCTCCGATATTGGTAGATTGCTGAGATCATTGAACCCACAAGTCATAGGACTTATAACGTAAATAAATTCATTATGTAATTAAAATTTATTTGCTTAGAGGCACAATTAAAATAATACTAACTTTCTAATTGCACTTCGTTTCACAAAGGAAGATACGTCCAGTATTGCTATAATTGAGATACTAAACTTTGCTTTAGAAATGGTTCCAACTCTGTTTAGAGAAACTATGAAAATATTTATTATGCTTTTAGGCATTTTCTGTGAAATACCATCTCGAGGGTGCTTTACAAAGGCAGATAATAACTTTAATTAAATTAGGTAGGTACCATAAACTACTGAGCTACTCGCATAGATTAAACGAAGCGCGAAATCTGGTATTTACAGATGTCTTGGTTTGTTATATTAAAATATTATCAAGGTACTTCTCAAGTTCCTTTTACTCGTCTCCTTCTCCCCGTATTTTGTGTTACAGTCTAATGGTACCTAGTGTATTATATTTAAATTATCTTGATTAAATATATGCAATGAATCTTAATACTTTGTTACGGAAGATCTGCTAAAAAAAGATATTAACATCTGGAAAACCGTACGTGCACTAGTGACGAGAATTTTTTCCCGTCCACAAATCGATTGTGCATTGGTGGCATCGGAATTTTGCCTTAGTTGGAATTTTTGATATGCAATTTAAACTTGAGAAAGTGCCTAAAATAATTTCAACAGAATTGTTTGCGCTGAAACACTTTAAAGTAAATTTTTGATTGACCCCTCGGAAAGGGTCTGGTGTTCCAAATTATTAATTTTGCTGACGACTATTACCAACATTGAATGTTTGATTATATTTTTTATTATGTGCCTTTATTTGAGAAAATTCACACAAATTAGTATCTGTATATATTTATGTACATATGTACATAATCACTTTCTTGATGAGAAATAGAAAAACTCTCAAACAATGATCGAAAACATCAAGAAATTCGGTCAAATTTTTCTGTTAAGAAGTTCATGGTAATTCAGGTAAATGCTACAATTTAAAGCTCACAGCGTTATTTCCATCATGATCTGTAGAGCTTTGAATTATCATTATTCAGGTTAATACTTGGACCTGAAAACGTTTTAATTGTAAAAAATGATTTGACTGTAAAAATATATACCCTTTTTAAAAGAATTTACAATTCGACACCGTATCGGAGAAACATGAAAACTAACAAGTCCTTTTTGATGAACTGCTATTTGAAAACGTCTCGAAATCCATTTCCATTCTCACTCAAGGAATTCATGATGTTATCTAATATTCGCTCTATTAATATCTTTCAGCCGGTGGACGAATCCTACCGAGAGTAACAAGGATCCTTCAAGGCCGCCCTAAAGCTCATCGGATCGATGATATTAGCAAGCTAGGCGGAATTACATGACAGTTTTAACTACGAAGGGTGGTATTAGCCGGAAAGGCCTTCATTCAGAGTATAGAACAAAAAGAAGCTGTTGATGGAGATGAACATGGTGTCTACACGCTTCATTTTTAGTTATTAAAAATAATAATACTCAGTGGTGCTTACATATAACGCTTTTTAACCCGGTCGAGGAGATATTTACAATTCAATGGCGTACTATTGCTTTTGTTCTAGTTTTTGTGATTTTCCGGAATCAAAAGTTTTCAACGGTTAAATGAGCATTAAAATTATTCAAAAAAATCCAATTAAATACTGCATGAGAAAAGCTATTATTACAAATTAAACATTCTATAATTGTGGGTTATTGATCGGCGATACTCGTTTCCACTTTTTAAATATTTTTATTTCGTAAATGGACTTTTATTTGAAAGCGTTAAGGATTTTGATTTGAGTATAGTTTTTGAGACCTGATTTACATAATTTTTTATAATTTTCTTGTGAGTACTGCACAAGAGTCCCATCTTCTCCTAACCGCCTGAAGCCAGTGAAACTATGGCATTCACAGAAGGGTATGTTGTGAGATTGAAGGTGGTGTGGAAGGGAAGAAGATGGAGAAGAGGAAGATATGGAAATACCTGGATATATGCTAGTTAGATCTGGTCACCAAGTACGGCTTAAGCTATTTCATGTAACATTTTGATAATTTGAATGGTGGTCTTTCACCAGGGCAATATTGAAAGTATTTACCACTCTGAATTACGCCGCAAATATACTAAATATTAGTTTTAATTAATAAATTGTGAAATAACACAAATTTATCAAATAAAAGTTACATGTGCACGCCGGGTTTTGAACATGCAACCTCCAGATTTGTGGCCATGGAACGTAACTACTCGACCACTGAGGCCTCAGTAAATATAATAAAATATACTATAATCTTGACACAATTTATTACTGCCTAAAGGGAAAGGTAACAGCACGAACTCATTTTTGTTGTTACTCACTCTTATTCTCGATTAGTGCTGAGATCGCTATATCTGTTCCCGTCCCCGCGAGGACGATTGCGGATAAAACAGAGAGTGACTCACCGTTAAGGTTATCAGCGATACGTCACGTTCCTGCTGATTAGATGTTGGGCGCCAGATGCGGGGTAGCTTTCGGCACTGTGGGGATCTATGAAGACGTACAAAATAGAAGTGAGCTTGTGGGCCTCTATGTGCGCCCAAAGTAAGCTCATTTTTTCCTTACTTTTGGTGAAATTGGTCAATCATTTTTAAATTAGTGTAGATAACACTCCTAGGAATTCTCTTTCCAGTGGTAGGGATGCTAAATTGCTGAGTCACGTCGGCTTAAGGTCGCCTCGCAACAGTCACTTATCGGGCACTCCAAACGATACTTGGAAATTTATATTGGTGACCCTGGACTTGAGATCTGGAAATTTTTTGTGAGATTTTATTTGACGTAGCTTCGAGAGATCAATTTCAGTGACGTCTGTTATCTAACCTCTAATTATAGCTTTTAGTGTGCACGTTATAAAAAATTAAAACGTTTTATAATCTTCGAAGTATTGGTACTAGAGTACCTTTAGGCACCGGTGCGTAGTCGGGATACACGCCAAACGCGCGCCCAACATTTGTACACAGTTGACATTTGTCACATGAGAACGGGTCGCTTCTACGATTTGTTCTTAAGTTCAACAGCTCGGCTGTGGAACGAACTGCCGGCCTCTGTGTTTCCTCCCTCCTACAACATGGGACTCTTCAAGACCCATGTTCACTCCTTCCTCTCCACAAAAAGACCCTCCACACAGCATCCCCAAAGACGACATAGGCCCTGATGGAAATTATTTTCTTCAGGGCCTCCTGTGTGGAGTTAATATAAAAAAAATATATAAATAAATAAATAAGTATTACGTTACTGGAAGACCACCGTCCAGAATCGAAACTTTACTTGAAATTTTATTTATTTATTCATTTTCGGGAAATCGACAGTTTACATTTAATTAATTTGTACATAAGTATTGTATGGCTAAAATAAAACCAATTATGAATTTCCTCCTTGTGACTTTACCTCTACTGAGACAGCATAATATGGAATGGGTAAATTAAATTTGTGAGAAAGGAATATGAATTAAAAGATTATATAAAACGAAAAATTTACAAAACAATACATTTATAGCCATGGCGAGAGGTTGTAGATATAAATCAAATCATAATAGAGATATAAACAATAGAGACATAAACATTATTCACAAACCGTCAGAGAAATATTCTTTTATGGACCTCTTATATTTCGTAAGTTTGCAACTGAAAATATCAACCTTGGATATTACGCTATTGTAATTATTGCATAGTCTTTTCAGGCAAAAATTCTGCTTAGAGTTCATTTTGCTTTGTTCAACCTTGAAATACCTGTATTATTGAAACAACCTGTAAATAATACACATGAACACCATGTAATCAAACATTATGTTTCGGTCTGGATAAAAACAAAAGATACAGATTCTGTAATAACATCAAATCAAACATTTATTATCAATTGTTTTTGTTTGGATTTCTTATAAAATTTCATGTTAGTCTCAATCCATTCTCAACAATATGTACCTACTATACTAAAAACATGTGAACACCCAGCACAGGTTTTCCGTTCGAAGTGTTCATAAAAGACTATAATATACTACTTACTGATACAACGCGCATAGTTTCACTGAACTAGGTCCAGTTGACATACTTGAGATTTTGTGCGTTTAGTATCGCACATAAATACGTTGGTCAGACAAGTTGTCACCAGCTGCCACAAACACGTCGCTCTAGGCTTTATTTTGTGAAAAGATGCTTTCCTGTGCTTTTGACAGGTTCACATTTGACATTCTCGAGCAAAAAAAATCTAATGGAATTTGTTTCTATTCGTGTGTTTAAAAATCACTTATTATTTCAATAAATACAATTATTCACAAGGAATTTTGTTACATGCTTGCCCGTCAGAAACGATAGGCGTTCATAATAATATAGTTTTCACCCGTACGCACATATTCTTTTCTTATTCGTTTCGTTATTTCGCTTTGCATCGAGAAACTGGAACGTTCTTTATTTTTTGTTCAATTAGTAAGAACATAACGCGTCTTTGTATTTATGTCAATGATAATATATAAATGATTTACAGTACACATTATTCTTACTTTACATTACATACAATGTTTGTAGTGTAATTAAATTAATTTAACTGTAAAATAAATGGAAATGTTTTAATAATTTTAATTTATTTTGTGACCAGATTTTATTCAATAGTTGGGAATTTCCCCATTTTATACAGCCTTATAACATTCCTACCATTATCCAAATGGCTCCTGCCGTTTGATGGTAGTCACATAAATGTTCACACGACATAAAACCCAAAAAATGATCACGGAAATTAATAATCTTTTTCGACTTAACATATTACTCGCATGTTCATGAAAAACAAGAAAAATAAGAAGTGCGAATACTTACTATGTCGTGCACCTATGTCGTGTCTACTATGTCGTGCACCTCCAATAATGAGTCGATGTATTTTATTTTACAATTGTAGTAGAATATGTAAAAAGGCACATTGAGATGTGATGGTATCATTAAATTATTAAAATATATAAAAAGTAGGTAGTTGGCATTATAATAACTCGTACACCAAAACACATATTTCCTTTTGACCAGGTCAATCATTCAATCCTTAAGCGATGATCCGTATCATTAAATTTCCATGAATATCGGGCTAGGTTATGTTGTCAAGGCAATATTTGCTATTTTGCTAAACCTCCCTCAAAGCCACAAAGACCTCTGTCTTATCACGTGTGTCCATTTAACGATGACTCACTGCGTTGAATAAACTGCTTTGACTTATAAAGCATATTATAAGAAGTGCCTGAAAGCGCTAATAACCCTCAGGCCTCTGGCATATTTAAGACGCTGAATTAGAGTTATTTTTTGCTTTGTAATGAAATCCAAATAAATGTAATATTTCTTAAACTAAAAACTGTTTTCGAAACGTGATAAAATAGGCTTGTCAGAAATAAACATATAATTTTCAAAATATTAAAATTTTGAAAGCAAACATAAAAAATTTAAAAAATGTTTTATTTAACGTTTTTTCGTCTAAACACTAAAAACTAAAATTATAGATAACAAAAAGTACATACTTTATTATTCAAATGTATTGTGAGCATCACTGTTACCTCACTTTTGTTCTTTCATATTAACATAATGTTTAAATACTTCACGAAGTTTCTTAAATTTTTCTCCAATTGCGGTCGGAACCTTTGGTGTCATAGAGGTACATATTTAAATTATTGTGTAGTTAACTTCTAGATTTATATGTGAAGTGAAGTTTTTTGTTTCTTTTCTTGTTAACACCATTTAGATCATATTTCATACTATGACAGTAAGGGAGAAACAACGATTTTTATGAGACCATATACGCTGTTTCAAAAAGCGAACAATTACTCTACAGGTAATTGCTCTTTGTTCGCAAAACCGAACAAATTAGCCGGGGGAGTTAAAACCAAATGAAAACGTTTTGATGAAACTAATGACTTAATAAGTTTAATTTTTTGTAAACCTCTCTGTTATTAAGCAGTTTATTAAGTTACTTCCGAAATGACTCACCCCAGCTGGTAATTATTTTTAAAAACAAGTAAAGTGCTCCGGTAAAAGCCCATAAATGAATATCCTGTACCATTATTTCGGTACTTATTTTGATTCAAGAAAAACATTGCTCTCGGCCTTTCTGTGAAATGATCTGTTTCTGAAAAAATCGGTAATTGGTTAATTTTTTTTTTTGTTATTACTTTATTATTTATAAAATACAAATTGTATTTCGTATTCGTGGAACGAATCAGGGCGCTGATCCCTTTAATAATATAACACGATTTCCAAGTATTCATTACTTTTCACATATTTTTTTAAAGTTCCTTCAAAATGTGGAAAGCTTCGGTTAAAGCTACCTCCTTTCTTAAAATAACTTATTTATGTGAATATCTCACAATAAATAGTCTCAACTTCGCCCAAACGTTAGAAGCCAGTGATACTATGGCCTCCCCAATTGGGGTACGTTATGAGGCTTTGAGGGTTGGGAGACTATTGGGGATTGGGGGGAGATCAGAAAAAGGAAAGTGGAAAAATCCCGGGCTATTCAGACCTTTCTAAGCACGGCTAAAACCGTTTCAAGCAAAGTTTCAATTCTGAATAGTGTTATTTCACAGAGGCGATACTAGGAGTACCTACCACTCTGTGGAGTAAAATGGGTATTGCTAATTTAATATCTGATTATTATTAGTAATCCGGTTAAAAACTTCATAACAGGCCCTTAGCGAATGAATTAATATGTTTCCTGTTAAACTTTTTATTAAAATGCGATGCCGGATGGCATCACGATGCCGGAACGCGTGTTCATAAAAGTCCTAATATTTTCGCATTTCACTAAATATTATCAAGGCAAATGCCGGTGCACGAACACGTGTTCCGATATACTTTGAATTTACTAAAAGTTTATCGGGAAACGGTCTTCATTCCCGTTCTTAACCGGATTACCAATAATTTGAAGAGATAATTAATAAATTAGCAATAGGTTCATATTTTTCTCCGGGATTTGAATTCACGACTTTCAGATTCATAGTCGAGAGACTTACCTCTGGACCACGGAGCTGTTTTCAATCTTGTCATTGTTTTCTATTAAATTACGTCGCGTTTTAAAGTAAACTTACGCAATATAACAGCACAGCTAACTGTCTACCTTTTAGCAGTAGTTTATATTGAAACGTATTTTCGTTTTTTTTTTTTAAATAAAAGAATTATGGAAGTAACTTAACAACCTAATGTAATTTGATATAGTATCTACTCGTAGCTTCGTGGAAACATTTTTGCGAAAAAATACATTTTTTAAAATAACTCTCCGTTCCCGATGTTTCCCGGAATCTTGAAAAATCTATTAGGCCCAAAAAAAGATTTTCCTTTTTAAATTTAAAATTAATGGTTTCGTGGTGTTCTTTAGCAAAAATGGCATATAAGAATAAAAAAAGTCCCGACCTGCAAATAATATAAAGAGTACCTAACGATGTTTACTAAATTTTAAGATATTCGGGGAGTTCAGAATTATTTCCTTCAGCCAAATAACATTACCTTGTAGGGATGTTATGGTGATACGAACGTGCGACGGACGTCTTATATTATAGGGGTGACAAAATGAAATAGAGACTAGAACGTAGGAATACGAGAGCAGTCAAGATTGTACAATCTCTCTCCTTCAACACCAACATTCGAAGTATGTAATATATTGTGTTAATTGCAGTATTTTGACAATTACTACTCCACCTTTTTTGTTATTTGTTTTTGTGGTGTTATGCCGTGTTGCGCTAACTCCTTCTTTAGCCAACGTTTCGGACAGCATTGCAGTGTCCATCATCAGGGCAGATGTGTTATTTGAGGTTGTGTCAATGTGTGAGCTTATGTATGAGATTGTGATAGCGTGTTGCCAGCTCCAACCCTCGGAGCTGCAATGTTGTCCGAAACGTTGGCTAAAGAAGGAGTTAGCGCAACACGGCATAACACCCTAAAAACAAATAACAAAAACACTTTTGGCCGTGAAAATCTTAAATCATACTACTCCACCATCCAAAAATCAAAGCAAAGTAAAAATCATATGTGTGTATTATATAATAACGTAGTTACTCTATTGATAAGGTAAGACACTACTGATTACCTGTAAGCACAGAATTCGGGCAATGCCATTTTTATTATGTTAGTTATATCAATTTCTTAATAAATATTAGTAGCATCTTTAAAAACCACTTTTGGTATTTTTGTACGAGGAACAAGAGGGGGACCGAGTCATCCTTTATCGGGGAAGGTATTAAAAAAGTGTCATCATGTAAATTTGTCCATTTTAAATAAACTGAAACGAATATTTAAGAACGAAATATTTTTTTCTTTACTTAAATGACTTGAATATCATATAATGTAAATCAAACAAAAGGTAAAAACGTTTATATAATAATAGTTCCCAAAAGACCGCGAGAAGAAACGACAGTGCGATTTCCACAAATCCGTTCGCTGAAAACTCGAATGCTGCACGAAAATCTTGCGAGATCTGTGCATAGCTTCAGTATAGTATGTTCAGTTGAAGCACGGACTTCGAGAGAATTGAACTAGCGTTTTGTAGAAAACCGCAAACATTTCGCTTCCTGTAGCTCTACAGATCTGGGATTGTGTTGGGCCGATTGAACTGAACGCCAATATCTACGATTATACAAGTAATCGCGCGGTCTACTCCCTTCGTTTGAAATTAATCTCTTATACCATTTTTTCATGACATTGCGCTTGTCTTTAAGTTTCAGTGCCACCAACCAGGGCGAATATTTTATTTTGATTTTTATTACATACTTTTCTTTACCGGCCTTACTAGAGCAAGTCTGTTCTGAGCCGGGTAATGTTGTCATCTTTATTTTCTCGGAAAGACTGCTTTGCAATGTAAGATGGGTAGGGTTGTCATATTTGTTTTCTCCGAAAGACGGGATTGCAATATAATTAACCACAAACTTTTAAAAATATTTATTTATATGTTATGATGTGCACACCACGTTAAACAAACGGAATTAAACATTCCAATAAAAGCCATGTTTTTTGTTAAATTTTAACTTTTTGGAGAGTTTTATGACAATCAGTAATTATTTTGGCTTTTTTTTACCTATCTCTGTAAATCACGTATCAAAAAAACTGTAAACTAAGCCCGGGAAAAAGATGAACCAAAGCATATCATTTGCCCCATCTCAACGGAAGCTACTAAATAGCTCCGAAAAAATAATGGCTGCCAGTAATAATTTGACTCCAGCTCTGACGAATGGCGGATAAATGATGAATGATGGAATGATGTTGGTGGAATTCAGGATACAGAAATAGAAATTCTGTGGAAAAAAAATAAAACAGCCAATGTTATTCACATATGTTAAGCCGAACATTCTTTCTATATTTTTGACGTAAAAAGTATTTCGAAAAAGTGAAACTAAATACGGATTCTCACAACACGCCATGTTTTCGTAAGCAAATATTTCATAATTTTAAGGTTAATCATACATATTCTTATCAAAATATCATTGCCATATTAATACAAACGTGCTTCTAGGTTTTAGTTAATTGGAGGCATGTTTTAGAAAAATATTGGTTCACCCCTCGCTCATATTGCTACCTCTCTCTAATTAACTATATAGTTCTCCTTCTCTGTCGTTTCTGAGACCTATTAATTTATTAAAAAGAACGACCACCAGGTAAGTTTTTAGATTTTCACGGCCAAAGGCATTTTTGTTGTTTGTTTTTGGGGTGTTATGCCGTGTTGCGCTAACTCCTTCTTTAGCCGACGTTTCGGACAGCGTTGCAGTGTCCATCATCAGGGCAGATCCGGTATCTTCACACATCTTCGGATCTACCGGATCTGCCCTGATGATGGACACTGCAACGCTGTCCGAAACGTCGGCTCAAGAAGGAGTTGGCGCAACACGGCATAACACCCCAAAAACAAACAACAAAAAAGAACGACCACCCTTCAAACACATTAATAAGTCAGACCATTGCATTGCTCTACTAAATGAGGTATATTACGTGCAGCGCAATGAACCGGGTTCAACTTTCGAGTTCAGGAACCCGGTTCGGGAGTGTTGTGATTTCTGTGAAAGAAAAGACGCACATCAGAAGTTGAGGACAATCCTATTGTGTTTGCGGTTAAAGTTTTTAATTTCGTTTGATTTATTTTTAATTAGAAATTTGACGGTTCAAAACTTTATTGGCATGGTGCAAAAAAATGTGTATATTGGTTTTTTTATAAATACGATTACAATTAAGTAGCCCATCGCTCAAAAATCCTAATTCATGCCAGTAAAGTTTTCACGGGAAACTTACATAATTATGAATGTTTTTATTTTAATGTTTTTTTTCTTCTTAATTGTACATAACTTCATAAGTACGTTTATGTTAGCATTTGAAAGTGAACATTATTTTTTCACTATTAAATAAATAACATTTCAATAACCACACTTAGATACCAATATGTTTAGTTATCATTAAACTTTATTTTGTTGGTTTTATTTTTATTTATTTGCTAATATGAACTGTGCATGTTAATTTAATCGTCCCAAAACAGGAAACCTTCCTATTTGGATAGTCAAAATTTTCTAATATCTATGAATAAATTGTGTATTGAAGGTGGTTAAAAAAATATGAGTATAGTCATTTAGCCAAAAACACGGATTGTAACTCGGTTCAAAGTATAAAACTGTAAATTTACCGGATTTAAATGAGAGATAGATATGGATGCAAGCTCTCGAGTAAACCACTTTACGGATCATAAGTTTTCAACAGATAAAACAGTTGGTTTTACTATTTTAAAGAGGTCATCGCCGTATCCAAGTCTAATAAGTGAGGCTTAAATAAAGTATACGCACGTTATTAAAGTTATGGTCCCGGGACGGCGTACTTCCTGGAGAGTTATTTGTTCAGCGCGGTGGCCCGGGCAGCCGGGGACCAGAGGTCGGGCGGCGGGTTCCTTAAAACAATAAAGTGTAATCCCTTGGAATTGGATACCATGCCATAGACCCTCACCTCCCAACATCACCGCTTCACCGCCCACCGCCCACCTTCTCTGTTTCTCTATTTCTACCTAACCAACCTCAGACCGATACTAAATCTGGGATCGTACAAAGTCTCTAAAATAATTGACAAATAATCGGCTTACTGAAATGGAACCATGTTTTCTACAAAACCTTCTGGAGCGGTGCGCGGTGGGGCCATTTACACAAGTTTTCATCGTGAAATTATATAAGGGGGGGATTGTTACTTATGTATTTGAAAACTACATACATTCGAACAAATATCTAAATTCGATTGATGGAAGAATCGATTGAATTTTTTGTACAACCTTCACCATCATCATATCTTAACACAATCCAACAAAGATATAAATCGTTTGTCTGTCTATGCATAAATAATTTACAATATTGACATCATACTGAACATTAATTTTATTAATTTAGAGCAGTCGTTAGCTGACGGTGCAGAAATTTCAATACATTTACATAGTAAAATAATTTACATATAAAATTTTGTTTCAATATTTTGAATTCAATCTTTGAAAGAATTATTTTTACCGTTGTTTGGAAGAATTTGAAAAATTCTTCAAATTTCAACGATCATGTTCAAGTTCTGTGAAAGATTTTTTCAAGTTCTGTTATTATTTCAATTCTCTCAAGCAACTAGCCTATAGTGATATAATAACAGCACTTGAATAGGACTTTCACAGAACCCGAAAATGAACGTTGAAATTTGATGATTTGTTCAAATTTTGCGAAACAACCCATGCTAAGTGATTATTTGTTTGAACTTATGTTTTCTTGGTGAATTATAATGATGATATTTTTTACACCGACTTATTTAAGAAACTTACTTGTCTTTGTGATTTAGATGTTTAAACAGATTGTCAATTTCAGTATGACTTACATGATTCTGTTCTAACCATATTTATCTTTTCTTTGTGTCTCCTAAAGTATTAAATTCTCAAATAAAACTATAGTAAAAAGCATTCCCCAGATGGTTTCGTGTTCTTATTATCGAAAAAAATATGTCTTCGCTCAGTAAAAAGGTTTTTACTTTTAAATTTTCTCGTATATCAAAATTATGAACTTTTTTAATAAATTATGAGCAATGTGCCAAGTTGAATGCTATCAGTAAAAGTTCATAAACTGGGTACTTTAATACTTATCATCTTTTTCGAGATAATTTCAAACATAAAGCGATATTTCATGTTTAAACAAATGTTGTTGTATGAACAATGAATAAGCCTTTCAAACAAATCCCTTTACATTCTCTTTCATAAAATTTATATTTCGTTAATTGAAGTCATTTTTTGTAACACGATAATTTATTATGATATACATATTTACTTATTTTATCATTCAAGGTTAAACCTTTTTAGACTCTATATATATATATTTTTTTTTTTCCAGTTCTGTTATTATTTCAGTTGTCTATATATTTATTATGTATGTATCTTTCACAATTTTCGAACACAGCCTTAGTGAGACTATAGCATCCCCGATTGGGGTATGTTGTGAGGCTGAAGGTAGTGGGGAGGGGAAGGAAATGGGGAAGAGGAAGGTGAGGCAATCCCTAGCTATTCAGATCTGCAAGCAAGTATAGTGTATATTGTTTCAATTAATAAATTGTGAAACAACACAAATTCATCAAATAAAATTTACTTGCGCACGCCGGCATTGGAATCCGCCAACTTCGGATTGCTAGTCGAGAGTCTCCTCGACCGCTGAAGCCGTCAAACACGGTTAATTTCATTTTAAATGTTTGTTACAGTAAATAATAATGTGAAATTCTTGAACATTTTCTAACCTCAAATATCCAAAAAAATGTACTCATCTACTCACTCGACTGTGATTTGATAAAATCCTTCAAGCCACAAAATGTAAACTTTACAGGAGACTATAAAAACAAACGAATTATGGATTCGTTTAAATTTTAAAAAAAATTGAAGTTTGTATAAAAGTGGTTATTTCTTTATCAAAATTTTAATGTAAAATATTTAAATTCCATTGATGCATACTACTCGTACATAGATGTTTCAGGGTTGAGTAGTATCATCTACCGTTTTCTAGAAATAACCTTTAAAATGATTTTAATTTAGTTTTCTGTATTAAAAATGCCTTTATTAGCACAAATTACTTTACCATGTTGTACTTTGAATACTAATTTATATGAAACCACTGAAAAGTAACATTTTCAATAAATGTGACTTGAAGGGTTTTACCGAAAAACGTAATGCTATTGTTGAATATTGGAAACATCTATTGAAATACTAAAACATTTTCGAGTTATCAAATATCGCCGTTCGATACAGTTTGGACCTACCAATTTACTTGTATGTCAAAATTGAACGTTTTATTCCCGTCAGAGAATTCATCTGCCAATTCCGTCCATGACTGTCTTGTTCAATTTATTGAAACCGACCAAAACGAATACCAATGTTCATTTTGTTGAAGGGGTGGAATTGCATCCGAGAAAGTAAATTTCACGTCGCATCAAATTATCTGTGAAAATCCGATCCCTCAAAAGAATCTTTGCGAAAAATCGTGTGCATTTCTATAATGTTCATAAAAATTCATTCAACTCATAATGTTCATTTTAATTCCTGATGGTTTGTATGACCAAGAGTTAAGAAACTCAATATGGAATCATTTACACCTTCAGAAGAGTACATTTTACTGCGTATTATTATAATCCGCGATACGTAATTAACATTTACAATACTTAATTGCAACAATAATGAGTCATTTGGAAAATCGCTTACACCTAAATTGCATGCAGTTGGCAACACTTTCGCAGAAATTGTAGATGTGTTCAACTGCACGGAATATAGTTACGAGAAGGTTATAATAACATATCTCAGTAAAATTTACTACTAAGGTTAGCATAATTCTTTTCTTCTGAATGGGTTTCATATAATTTCAAAAGAAAAATTTACTTCTGATTACTGCTCAACTGAATTATTATGTAGATGTTTGTAAAAGCTTATATGGGCATATGATATATGTAAATAAATAATTAATAATTACATTACGTAATTACACTTATTATAAAGACAAATCACAGTATTTTTCTATGAGGTATTCTTTAAAATAAAACATTTTAAGCGCCCTACTTTGAGATCATACATATTGGCTTTCACAATGCATATTTAATCTCCTTAGATCACTGTACTGTGTGTAGTTACGTTTTCTAAGGATTTTAGTCCACATTTTGTTGAGTTTATTTTGTGAATAATATGTAGTTCGTTGTGGATTCTTGTGTCATGTTAGTCAATGTCTGTATTGTAATTTAGTATCGTGTTAGTGTGTGCCAACTGTTTAATTGTAAGATAGTGATTTTTATTTTAAAAGGAAAGTATTTAAGAGTTTCTGTATGTCTTTGACGTCTGCGTCACGGAAAACTAAAAATATTTCGTTTGGCTCTATTTTGAATGACTCAGTCTCTGTCTGATATCCATCATATATATTTTTTTGTGCTTTTCAAAATATGTATATATAGGTAGTAAAATGTTTGATAATAGTCTCACAGGTCAAAGGATCTTTTTCATAAATAATATAGATCCTTGAGACAACATATAGATACTAATCTTGGACAATAAAGTGAGAGGCATCTTTGTAATTCTAAGACCATCGCTAAAGGGTGTTGTAGAATCATGTGAGCCTGTAGGCGGGTTTATCTACCCACAGAGTGGCAGGACTGTCCATTCCTCCAATGACAAGGGGACGATTAAACAAGCATTCCTGTACCAGTCTTTGTCCGCTGAAGTTATGCGCTAAGAATTCTTGTTCCCTTCTTCTACCTGATGCCTCTTCCTGGTCTTCCAGGAATTCCTGTTTCTTCTTCCCCTGGTTTTACAATTATTTTAAATCGTTAAATTCGTAAATGGGACTTATTTGTAAAATATCCAATACATTACGAGATATTGTCATTTTCAACTGTACTGTAACTGACACAATTTATCACATGATGTAAAAATAGTACCTTTTTTCAATGTTTTTTACCGTTATTAAAATATCTACCTATTTGGTTTTGTTTGTTAAGCAGTATGTACGACATACCATTAATTAAGCAGTTAATACATTATGTGAATTATATGAACTGCTTAATCAATGGAAATTAACTTCTCAGGCTAATTTGTTCGGTTTTCGGAACAAACAGCTATTACCCGTAAAGTAAATTTATTCACTTTTCGGAACAGTTCATAAGGGCTCATAGAAATCGTTGTGCCTCCCTTACCGTCATAGTTATAAATATGAATTAATCGGTGTTAGAAAGAGAAAACACCATATCAGAAGAATATGAAATTTTGTGAATTTTTTTTTATTTTTTTCTTATATAACAAACGAAAAAGTGGGGTGATAGTAATGTTAATAATACATTTGTTTTAAAAAATAAAAAATTTTGTTATTACTATTTTTTAGTTGACACGCCATAGTAATATAGCTTATTACTTACATGCTTTCTTATTTATATTATTAAAAGTTATTTATTTGATTTCTATGCGATGGGATAACCGTATATTAAGATTGATTTTATAATCCTCCCATTTGACCCTTTAATTTAGTTACAGTAAATTAAAAACATTTGTTTCGAAATACAAGTACGTGGAAGGTTTTATGCATTTAATTAATAATATTATCTCAATCATTGATCTTTACCAATATTAACACTAGTTAAATATTTTTTTATCTCTGAAATATGAAAACACCGGTAGTTTCCACATCTGTAGTAATTCATCTGCTTATTGCACGGTGTCTGTATACAATTCGGTATTTTATTCAGGCCTATCATATTATTTTAGAGACAATGGATCCAAGCGTTACAGCAGTATGCTTTTACAACCCGTTAACCTACTTTATTTCGTGTAAAATTAAACAACAGGAACAAATGTTTTTAACATGAATACTCGATTAAAAGCACGCCGAAAATATTTTTAGTTAAACATTTTTTAAACCAAACTCTGCAGCCGTACGTAATCTACCTATCTCGAAAGAGGTTAACTTGTATTTGCCTACCTAGTATACTCGTGGGATATTCCATGTACATTTTTATACGTCGAAAATGAAAACTTTTGCCTATCAAAACCCGCCAATCGACAGAGCGACTAAGAATTCTGCATTGACCATCTACGTCGTACGCAAACATCTTTTGACGTATGTCACAAAATAGAAAAAGTGCCACACATACCCTTTAAAACTTACAATATATCTCAAATTTGTAATCTTCTCTGTAACATATCGACACCGGAAATTCAAAAGGGCGTAAGCGACAATTTAGTTAAAAATGACTTAAATATCCAGTTTTGATCAGTTGCAAATTCTAACTAGTAATAATAATCCAAGACAAAAAATAAAGCGCTCCTAACAGAGTTGCAGAGGTGCGCTTTTCTCTTATTTGGAAATAATTCTAATAAAAACATGTAATTTCTGATGAGCATGGACCCTTTTCAATCACCAGGGCTATGATGGGGCTAAGGCAAGGAGGGCAGAATGTGTGAAAGCATTGAAGAACCTTGATCATATTGTCATGTCTGAGGGTGTCTGGAGATTCCGCCAGCGGTGAATCAACCAACATCCATTGAACCTTTGGCAGGCTACGCGGGGACAATTATGATTCATATTTGTGTCACCCCGACAGCATGCTTGGTAATCCAGTTTAGTCTCCACAAAATTATACTTCAAAAACACTCACAAATAAAACTATTTTATAATCCAAATTACTGATTGTATATTTTAATCTCACCAAACAACAACACTCGAACAAAGAACAGGCTGATCTCGCGCAGGAGTCAAAATGTTTGTTTTATGTTTGGTTAGTTTACACGGAAAGTCTGCATCGTTCATTCTCCGAAGGATCGGTTGATGGTATCCGCGTAGTCTTTTTCATTTTTTGATATAAATTTTTCTGGCGAAACGTAACGCACATACTCAATCGCCCCAATGGCGCGTTTGGAACTTGTCTCAACTAGTCTACGTTTTAATTAATAAAATAGTCGAGGCAATCTTAATCCGCGGAATCGTCCTCCAAAAAAACCCTTCCTTTCTACCCGCGTTATCTAGCCCGTTCCGTACAACCGATCGCAGGGCAGCCACCCGAAAAACTTTCAACAAAACAATAATCGGGCACTACTTTGGCAATTTAAAATTTTCATAATTTTTAACGTTACAAACATTACGATGTTCGGGAATATTTATTGGACTTCTTGGGTTCACTTCCCTTATCCTCCTTCTGCACAAGCAAAATTGTCTCACTTTAAAACTAATTTAAATGGCGTTGGCACCATGTCAACGTTTTTTTAAATTATTTATTACTACCCATAATTTTATCTAATAATTAAATAATTGTAAAAATACTTTAACTCTCACATACAAAATATCACCGGTTAATTATTATGTTTTATATTCAATACTTTTTGATTCTTTTCAAATTCCTCTATATTTCAAACTTCAGGTATATTCTTTAAAATATTTTAATATAGGCACTTTACAGAAACACTGTAACTCGCACATATAAAATATCACAAAATTGATTTTTTTTCCTATTAGTACACACATTGATTTCGAAAATTAATTTATATATTTTCTCTTAATTATATAATTATTATATTCTTTTAAATTCCACACTCCTTATTTTATTTTATTTTGTATACTTTCTATATTTCTTTTAAATTTTTCTACATTTCGTCTTTCATATTTGATATATTCTTTTCACTGAATAAAGAAAAATTTCACATCACTTCACGCCCCGACAAACCGAAATTTTCATAATTATTAAGCCCATGGACACTAATATAAATTGTAAGGTAAAACATATTGTGTGTCGTTGGCGTTATGTAACGCAACGAGACATTAGTAATTCGACTACTGGCGCACTCTGAACAGTACTAAAAACAGTGTACAGGAGCCGCTATCGAAACTAAAACCTGGGCTTCGTTACAGAAAAAATTATTACGGCTGTCCGCTCAAAAGGTACCGGGATTCCTTTATCGTTATTTTGAAGTCGCGTTTGCGAGTTTCAAATATTTCGTAAATAAGTTTGCTTTGAAAGCGGTATGGTTTTCAAAAGGAACCTTCTAAAGCAGATGCCTTCTGAGGCAGGCCCTAATAAGGCTCGTAAGAATTTACGAAATGTTTGACAATAAAAGTTTCTTTAATTTGATACCTTTTTACATTTTTGCTTATTTTAAGAATTTTTTATGTTTCCCTGTGTGTCCTGATACCCTTTGAAGTGATTTTATTATACTTGGCTGATTATTGGAGCATTTCCTCATGAAATTATCACATTAAGGCCAATTTTTATTTATATTTTTTAAGCATTAGGACAACAAAGTTCTACCTGGCATTTTGGCCAAAATTTACTTATTCCGCCAAATTTCTTAGAATAAAAATTGTCCCTTTAAAACTCTATGTAAAATTTATCCAATTTCCATATAAGTTTGCAGATAATTATGCAAGAAAGTTGTTCTTTAAAACTTTATTTTATTTTTTAGTACAATGTTCCATTTGTGATTTCGGTGCAATTTAGTTCACTTTAAAAAAAACTTTATTTTTACATTTTGAATAATAAGGTGTTTGCGACATAGTTCTATCTGCTATAGATAAACTATGTTTAGAGCAACATGGCTTCATTTGCGGTGTGTTTTGAGCTCTTTCGCTTCGTACAAGGTTACATCTGCCAATTGCATGAAACTTAAAATTTTTTTTTTTTTTTTTTTTTTAAAGAAAAACAAACATTCCCGGGTTACGAATAACCACGAATAATTACGAATAACAATGTTAGAAAATCTCCTACTACCACCACAGAAAGCCGAAAATGTTGCTTGTGTTGTGATGGAGGACTTAGCCAGCCGAGGAATCGAACACGCGACGCTCGGGTGAGACCCAAGCGCTATGCCCACTCAACCACTGACCGGTCAATTATTTAGAAAAAGTGAATATTCAGAGCGAAATGAGATTGAATTATTATTTTTTTTAAATATCATCATTACACCCTTTTTGCTCTTAGTTTTGATGATTTTAAAATCAACAAGGTTCTATCTGTTTTTTTTTTTGCTTAGTTGCATGATGAAATTTCACATATTTGTTTTCTTAGTAGAATGTTCTTAATCACCAAAAAATATAATTCCAATACTTCCTTGGTAATTTATTCGAGATTCAAACTTTAAGCCTCTAGTATCATATAAATGGCAGATAGATCCTTGTAATTCAAAGGGTACGATTTGTAGCCTGCAAAACGAGGTTAAAATGCGTTGTGCTGCAATGAAGAAAGAGAGTCAAGGCAACCATATAAAATTACAGAAGAAAGGGTACCTAGTCAGTTTATAGTCGTGAAACTTACGTTACATTTAAAAGCTTACCTATAAGCTTTCTTTTCATGACACTTCATCACAGGCTGTCTTCTCAATTAGACTGTAGAATAATAACGCGTAAATTTATTTAGTCGAACGAAATTATACTAGGCAGTTTTATGATGAACACAAAAAAATTCTCCGTGTACTTCCTCAATAAGTATACATTTCTCTTAAACTCGGTGTATCTTGTCATTTATTTGTATGTCACCGCCAGAATTCTTTGTAGTGCTTATATTCGCTTACATTTGACACAAAATACAGACGTTTATCAAATTCAGATAAAGGCGAGCTGGTACATCAGGGCTGACAGGCCACAGAAATGAAAGAGACGCACGAACCGCCATAGTATTATACATCAAACAGTTCTGACCTCGCGAGGAATAAAATAACTTTCGAGGAGCTTATTACCACGTATGCAAAAGTTCCCTTCCAAGCGTCTATCCTATTTTATTCAGAGCGTGAACAAAAGCATTCTTGTACAATATTTTCATAAATAACAACAAGTCTTGTGTATTTTGAACCGTTTCCAACCCTCCAGAACCCCATTACCACATACGCAAAGCTTCTTTGGAAATTGTGTCGGTATTTATTTAACGTTCGCACAAACACAGCTTTTTGACAATACTTATTGCAATAAACTAAATAACATTGTTTGAATTCGCGGGTAAGGAAATAGTCCATGGGTTGTGAGAAGAAAATATTTCGCAATGTTTGTTATTTGAAAAATTCCAAAAGAATATAAATATTTGTAATCAAGATTATGTACTGAAGCAGGTAATTTTTTTTTTCACTACTTCCATAACTTTAGCGTGCTTAATTTTTAATTACCAAACTTAACTTCATTCGAAACTTTCAACATTATTCAAAACTGAAAAAAGGTATTTGTAAGGTAAAAACGTGTTTAATTTGATTCGAATTTTCCCCCTCTTTTATTCTATTCCTAACCTCTTTTTTATTTTTCGCTGTGCAATAAGAAGACGGTCTGTGGCAGGACAACGTCTTATATTAGAAAATGCTTGAGTTAAATTTGAACTGGTTTCTAATCTTAGTATATAAAAATTAAGCCTTTGTATGTTTGTGCTCGCAAAACTCGAAACGTAGTCAACTGATATCGCTGAAAATATCAATTTGTTTTTATTAGTGCAAGGAGTGTTTAAAGATGTTTAAATGGTAGAAGAAGTCGAGAACGCCCGAGGAATACTTAACGCAGTAACGTTGCACCGTAAAGAGATACGGAGTCGAATTAAACTCGACGTAATGTAGTTTTTTAATAGTAAAATAGTGGAAGAAGTCGGAGGCCCTCGAGAAAGACATGTATGACATAATAGAATATATTTAGCAGCAGTAGGCTTATGAATCGGTACGTAGTAGTTAGTAAACTAAGTAAAATCAATAAACGAACGAATGACCCAAATTTAACACTAATTAATAAAGTACGGAAAATAATTTACTCACCACTTCTCAGTATTTTTACAAAACCCAAGCAGTATAATGCACCCAAATAATTCATAGCAATAAAGTCATTAGTAAATAATTAAGAACTCATTACCATTTACTGAGGGGAAAACATAGATTGGTTTAACCAACAATAGATCATGTCATCGGTTTAACCAGTAATAAATCAATGTACGCACCTTCAAAATTTACATTTGAAATAGTATAAATACGTCGTCTCAATGTGGACTAACCACAGTTTGAAAATGGCCTTGTAAGCCGAAACAGCTGTCACAATAATAAAAAACTTAAACACTTGCAGAACTTAATAATAATATTATCAAATTTAATCTAAATTAAATTTATTAAAAAAAAAAATAAAAAAAAGCTGATATTTCATGCTCGTATTGAATGGCTTATAGCACTTCACTGAGAATGCTGAGCTTTGTTCTAGACACTGCAAGGAACTTTACAGATTCCTGGGTTCTCTTAGTTTAATTTAATTCCTTAGTAAGGAAAAAAACTTGAAAATTGTAATTTGCGGTAATTTGAAGTCCACACCAGGTAAAGTATCTCTCATGTTGGAGATAATTCAGAAGAAATTCTTGAAATTTTTCTACTTGAGAAAGTATGGCTACTACCCGTGGCTTTATCCTACTGACTTTATTTTGGGTATGCGTGGAATGAATTATCTATGGGTCAGGAAGGATGTGCGCATTGCTACACTTTTCTTCACACTGATTCGTGTATGGTTTGAAAACTCGGTCATCATGGAGAACATTCATTTATTTGTTCCCAATGGTTATCTCCGTCACCAACGACATGGACCGTTCTATCTCCCGGCCTGCAGAACTAACTTGCCAACGAGCATGCCTGTGGGGAGAACAAGCTTGCTGTTGAACAGAATTAATTCGGTTATAGGCATTTTTAGCATCAATGAAACTGCCTTTAAAAGGCAAGTTCTGTTTATACTAGTATAGTTGATACACCTACTCTCTATATGTATGTAAGAATTATCCACAATAAATGTATTTAAAAACGAATTAAAATGAACAATTTTGTAATGTTTTTAAAATTAATAAATCAATTGAATTGAATTGAATCTGTGCACGATAAAGAACTCTCTTCTAGAATACAAAAAAGTGCCGATTCCAAAACTGAACAGAATGAGGTAAAATCTAATGCAAAGTTTTAGCTTCATCTATAGTTACTAATTTCATATGTTTACACTAGATTTCATATTTCATATAAATTAATTACACTCAATTGGTCACCATGAAACAGGCAGCCGCCTAGTATGGTGATTCATTATATCTACTTTATGTAAATTTCATAATAATGTAACATGTATTAAATAAATAAATAAATAAAAAGAATCATAAACAATTATGATAAATATTTAAGAAGTAAAATAGATAAGGTTTTTTGTGAAACCTTTTTAATTCTTTGCACGTCAGTTGGGTTAAATATTTTTGAGCAACGCAAACACTTTCACAAGCATTCACTAGGTATATTCTTCAAGATAACCAATAAAAATTTACCAGTAAACAAAAATGCAATTATGTGGCGCCCTCCGTGTGATCGACATAACTTTTTTTTATTTTTTATTCCTAAACAGTCATTAAATAAAACCTGAACCTAACCCATGTCTGTCAACGCTTCAAATGCTATCCGAGTTCAGTATCTCACAACCTTTTTTACCAACCATACATGTGAATCCTTGTGCTATGTCAAGTGGTCAAATGGTTGAACTCTTCTGTCCCAGATCGTGAGAGCTTGTAGACATAATTATATTATAAACAAAGCATCAAGCAATCAAAAAATGAAATGTGAGTAAGACATATCTTATTGGATGTTTTGGTGTGATGAAATCCTTTATGTCCTCTCGAATTCACTTTCAAACTTTTACTTAATTTTTATTTTATAATAGCATAATGAAGAAATAAAATGTCACAATCACATTGTAAAGCTTTCCCTAAAACATGTCTTTTGATACACTTTCAAAGGAATTCAGCCGCAGGACCAAGGTTATAAAAGTAAATACTTTGAGCGAACAAAATACGTCATGTCAGATCCAAGGATTCTCTGTAAATGAATTTAAAAAAACTTAAATACGAAAAATATTTTGAACTAGCTGTTCCCCGCCACGCGTTTCTGTGGCTCAGTCTTTCTGTGCAGACAGAAAGAAAATATACATGTTGCTTTTATGTCCGACAGATAGCGCTGTTTAAAAAAAACATATTTTTTACATATGTGAGAAAAAAACATGTTTTTACTTTATGTTTTTTTTTACAGTTGACATCTATATAATATAGTTATATAAAAACACACTTTTATCCAAACGCAATGTTGTGTCGAAATTTCAAAGCAATCAGTGAAGAACTTTCTTTGTTTTAATTTTTTTTAACAAATCAACATTTTTATTTATATTTTTAGACAACACTAATTAAAAAACTGCTAAAAAATACCTCATTTGCCACTGATTTATTTCCTACGAAACAAGTGCCACAAACGAAACAACTGATACTGCTAATCACTCACGCAGGCAGTTAGAAAAATGTTATTATTTCGCGGTTATTCTGCTGTCTTTATGTGAAGAAGGCATCGTTACTACCTACGACCCTTTTTAATATTCAACAGCTCAGCTCTGGACTGATTTTCCGGCCCGTCTGATTCCTCAATTATAACACAACAAGTCACTTCAACAACCAAATCCACTCTTTCATTTGTTCAAAAATACCTTCCCAAGGCATCCCCAACGAGTCAGAAGGGAAAATATGTGATCTCCGCGTTAGTGTGGATCTCATGTATATAATCAAACCGACCCGGCTTTAAACCAATTTTATGCTTAACCAAAATGCACATAATTGACACCATTATTCCCCATGTAACCCTCCTGGCTGCGTGATGCATAAATTAAACGATAACCACTCTTGTGTACCTCTCCGTGAGCGTTTGTAATCCCGTGACCTCAGTTAATACGCCCCTTGATACGGTCACCAACGCACATAATTGACACCATTATTCCCCATGTAACCCTCCTGGCTGCGTGATGCATAAATTAAACGATAACCACTCTTGTGTACCTCTCCGTGAGCGTTTGTAATCCCGTGACCTCAGTTAATACGCCCCTTGATACGGTCACTGGTCTCCGGTCAGGCTGACAAGCACATGCTTTTTATTTGACGCCAGCACAAAGTACACCGGACTTCCGCTATTTTACTTTGTAAATCTTCCGCTTTTTCCGCAAGTCTGAATTAAATAATTTGGTATTTGGTTCTTGGTCGTAATTTGTCGCGAACCCAGAAGTCAACGATCTAAAAATGTTGAAAGAATTTTAATGAAATTTTATGAATAAAAGCTGTTATCTGAGGCTTATTTCAAGAGTACATTAAACACTCCCCTATAGGAAGTAATTAAGTGTTCAAGATTTTCAGGAGAATTTCACAAAATGCTCTGCTATTGGTTCTTGGTGTATTCTTTTAATACTATTTAATTTAATATTCTTTTTGAGAATTTTGCCAATGCTGGAATTTCAGTAGCAGTACTTTTTTAATTGTTAATGTGCCTCACCACTTACGGTTTTCGTAAAAATTTTAACCCCCTTAAAAAGAGAAAACTTTTCCTTTTATATTGAAATAAAAATTGCGGTTTCATTCGCCGCTAAATCGTTTTTCCCTGCGGAAAGCGCTAAACAAATTACCTCTCCTCGTTGGAAGCTTTTATATTGTCCAGGTGCAAGTTACAGCAAAAAGTGGTAAAGTTAAATGAAGATTTTCCGTACCGCCGGCGCCTTCATTATTTTCTAAAGATCTGTTTAACAGTCAGTCTACGTTAGAGCAATTAGATAACGTGTGCATTTGCTTATTTTCTAAAGATCTGTTTAACAGTATGTCAACGTTAGAGCAATTAGATAACGTGTGTATTTGATTATTTTCTAAAGATCTGTTTAACAGTCAGTCTAAGTTAGAGCAATTAGATAACGTGTGCATTTGAATATTTTCCAAAGATCTGTTTAACAATCTGTCTTCGTTAGAGCGATTAGATAACGTGTGCATTTGATTATTTTCTAAAGATCTGTTTAACAGTATGTCAACGTTAGAGCAATTAGATTACATGTGCATTTGCTTATTTTCTAAAGATCTGTTTAACACTGTGTCAACGTTAGAGCAATTAGATAACGTGTGCATTTGATTATTTTCTAAAGATCTGTTTAACAGTCAGTCTACGTTAGAGCAATTAGATAACGTGTGCATTTGAATATTTTCTAAAGATCTGTTTAACAGTCTGTCTTCGTTAGTGCAATTAGATAACGTGTGCATTTGCTTATTTTCTAAATATCTGTTTAACAGTCTGTCTACGTTAGAGCAATTAGAAAACATGTGCATTTGCTTATTTTTAATCCAAAGCCATTGCATCTGAATTACACAATAGTTGACTTCAATAACATAGGTTCGTTCCTTTTCTTAGAGGAATTATATTTTGGCCTGTTAGTAGTAGGGGCCAATGTGCTGGGTTCCCATTGGGGTGCGACGTCGCGGGTTCTGTTATCTGCTTGCTTAGTCCCCATCAACGCACAAGCAACAAGTTTAGCTGATAATTAGGGAAGTAACTGGAATTTAAATATTGTTAGTTAATTTATAAACTTCAAATTTTTATTATTTTTATTTGTTTCTCTCCATGGGATGTTTATTTTGCTTCTTTCTCTTGCCGATGGAAAAGAAGACTTGTTTTATTGTTTTTGTATTCTATAAATAAATGTTTCTATGAATGTAACAAATATGTATTAATACATAATAAAGTAAATAAATTGAAAATCTTTCCCTCTTTATAAGAAAAATAAATTAAACGAGATCATAAATATTAATTTATTTTACTTGCTAAAATTAAGGGGATGGACCGTATCACTGAATTATATTATCTGCAGTGCACAAGAAGATGTTAAAATTACTCAAAAGGTTTTCTATTTTTTTTTAATAAATCAGTAAGATCCTTAAGGTGACCTAAATCTTTTTTACGACGTTATATTTGTCGAAATATCAGAAAATTACTTTCCCAGAAGTGTTCCCACTCGATTTAGTAATGGGCGGATGTAATAAAGTGGGAAATGGGGCGATCCCGTTTGAAAAAAAATCCTCAGCATTTCTCTGAGCGCATCATATCTCCCCAATGATGGAAATTTGTCTAGATTCTAGATTATTCTAGTTTTGTTTACTGGGGAAAGGTTCCAAACGCGGGTGTTACTTCGGTAAATTTTTTTTAAATATATTAATACAAAATTTCTAAAGTGAAATCTTTAGAAATTCCTTTATTTAAAATATCATATTTCCCTTTGTCGTCTAAAACTCGCACCCTTTAGCCATGTTATTACATGCTACAGTGAAATCCTTCAAGCATAAAGTTACGGAATTTTATACGCGAATGTAAACATTGACATTTTATGTTTGTAAAAGTACCAAGAGGTGTAGTATATCTCCTCTTCGTTAATATATTATATTTGACATGCTTTCTCCTACACTTTTTTCGGGATCACGTGTAAAAAAAATTTCCTTCTTATTTTATCCAAATTTACAAATTCCAAAGACTTCTATGTGCTACATGGGATTCACACTTAAAAACATACTTTTACAATAAGAACCCTCTTCAAACATAAAAGTAATATGATATGTACATCCTATCCTATGTTAATTATAATTACAGTCAAAGGGATATTTCAATCTAAAGATTTCTGCGCGCTACATGAGATCCACACTTTAAGCATACTTTATTTACAAACATACTCTTACAGTAAGAAACCTCTTTAAACTTCAAAAGTTATTTGATATGTTTATCCTATCCTCTGTCAATTATAAATAGGATGGACCGCCAAACAACTCGTTCTTGGCACACACTCCTTACCTCAATTACATTAATACATGTTCTTCTATTATTCTGACCTTGACATCGCTTATTTAATTCACTTGATCGTACCATGTCTTCCTTGTGCGTCCCTGACTTATTCTTGCCATTAACATTTGCGGCGTATCTTCTCCTTACACTTTTCTATTTACAATAGAATGAGTATAAATCTCTTTCCATAAATTTGATAACAATTATTATAAGAAGTTTATTTTCATAAACCGTAACTACTAATTTATCATATTGTTTGACGGCAGAGCTTTATCGAAGTTTGGAGATTCATTTCTGAAATATTGCCAGCTTAAACAGTTGTTGTTATTTCCACTACAAAATATTTTCACAGGCTTTGGCTCTATTGAAGAAACCCAATAGCTGGCTGAATTATGTGAGGGAAATCTATATCTTCACGAAAATCAATATCCTACCAACCAATACTAAATACTTAGCGAAATATTGCTTAAAATGGAAGGAAGGCTTTTGAATCATACATTACATATTTTAAAACAACCGATTTAAAAATTATCCTTGCAAAATATTTGTCAAACTGAATTCTTTTTTGACGGTTATAATTTACAAAGCCTTATTTGGAGGTAAAACAATTATACTTATTGAGAGGGGAATCAAAATGATAAATATCACAGGCTTATGATTAAAAATGATAAATAAAATAGTGCTTTGAAACTGAAAAGGCCTTAATTTTTTAATCGCGATAAATAATAGAAATGTCAAATGTCATTAGCATAAATGGTTGTATTATATATATTTTTTAGAATGACATTATATTTTTTTTGTAAGAGGAACGGCTGGGCGCCTTTTTTCACGCAAAACTTAAATTTGAATTTGGGGCCAAAATACCCAACCAAACTTAGCGAATAGTTTTTTATTTTTTTTATTTTCAAATGATTTGGCAAATATCTAGTTTTGATATGTGCTATTTTCTTTATTTGTATTTTTAATTCTGATGTATGCCATCAAATAATTCAATTATTATTTTTTTTTAAATCAAATTCGGCATCTTTATTTATTTATTTTTTATTTAACGCCCAGAGGGCTTTTACATGGTTGGTAGTATAATTTTAATTTGACAGATACTTTGAAACATAAAAAATAAGAATAAAATTACATTTGATAAAAGCTATGCAACAAGTCATAGAAACACAAGAAACAAAAACAGAAAATTACAGCAATTTGTAGGTTTACATGATGTGTTTAGGAGTATTGTTGAAATAAATGTTTTAAATGATCCACAAAACGTTGGTATTGAATATGTCAACATCACCCAAGTAATGATTTCCCATGGTGTGAAGTCGTTGTATCGGAGAGTGGGCAATGTAGTTACGCTTATGTGTGCTGCTGTAGAATATTGTATTTTGTCGTGTTGTTACTGTGGGTGTATGTATGTTTATAAGTTGCAGGAGTTCACAACAGTCGAATTTAGAGTTAAGTATTTTGAATAAGAACGTTAAATCGTTTATTTTACGTCTATCTTCTAATGTATGTATTTTTTGAGTATTTAATAAGAAATTGTATTTTAAGTCTTCGACAGGGATATTTAATTTAAAATTTATAAAACGTAGAAATTTTTTTTGTATTCGCTCAATGTTGTTAATGTGAATTTTGTATGATGGAGACCAAACTACTGAGTTATATTCAATTAGACTTCTTACTAGAGATACATATATTAGTTTAATGGCTTGTAAAGAGTTAAAGTTTTTTAGTTGTTCTTAATACGAAGCCTAGTGTTTTCATACCTTTGTTCACAATTTGATGGATATGATTGGTGAAACTTAGTTTTTCGTCCATAATAATTTCAAGATCTCTCATTTCTATGACTCTTTCTAAAGCTATGTTATTAATGGAATATTCGAATAAAACAGGATTTTTGTTTCTGAAGAAAGTCAAGGTTTTGCACTTTACTACAATTAAAAATAAATTATTTTGAACGCACCAATCTGTAAACTTACTAATATTTGACTGTAGTATATGGCAATGATTTATATCAGTTATTTTCTTGTATAGTTTGATGTCATCTGCAAAGAGCAATACCTCAACATCGTTGAAGCAATTGGTTATATCATTGATGAAAATGAGGAACAAAACCGGGCCAAGTTGACTACCTTGCGGTAGGCCACTGGTAGCCCGGAAAGCTTTCGACATCTAAGATTTTATTTTAACGAACAGTTTACGATTTGACAAATAGCTACTAAACCATTTTAGCATTTTATCCCTTATTCCTAGAGCAAATAGTTTTTGTATTAGTAATTTATGGGATACTTTGTCGAATGCCTTCGAAAAGTCTGTATATATACAGTCGACTTGTTTATTTTCTGCAAATTATTATAATGAAGTTTTGAAATACCGTTAAGTTAGTTGCGGTGGATCTTCAAAACTTGAAAAAACCGTGCTGTTTTTGATTAATTCATTTTATTAATTTGGGATAGATTTCATCAAGGACCAATGATTCAAAAAGCTTTGGCAGTACTGACTGTATACAAATGGGGCGATAATTAGCTTTGTCAGTATCGTCTCCTTTTTTGTAGATCGGTGTAATGAAGCTAGATTTCCAGCGGTTTGGAAAATGTCCAAGGGACAAGAGACGGTTTAATAGTAATGTGAGTGGTTTAGATAATGTATTAGAGCATTTTTTGAGGAATATTGGTGGAATTTTGTCTGGGCCAGCGGATTTGTCAGTGTCTAAGGAAAGTAATTTTTGTTCGAAACACTTTTGTGTGATTTGGCAGTTTGTTAAGTTTTTGGTCATATTAAATTTGTATTTGGGTATTTTATCATCTGGAGTGTCTTCATCGTATACATTTTTGAAGAAGTCCGAAAAAAGGTTTACAATATCCTGTGTATTGTTTGCACTGATTCCATTCATATGCATTATTGGCGGGTAGTCTGTGTTTTCATTGTTCATTTTTTTAAGAAATTTCCAAAGGTTTTTGGATTTAAAGACAGTGTCCTCGACAGAGGTTTTGTACATTTTGTAACATTGTTTAGAAAGATCTTTACATTTTTTCCTAGTTTCGCTAAAGATTATATAATCCTTTATGGATTTACTTTGTTTGAATTTTTTGTGTTGACTCTTTTTTTGCTGAAGAGAGGCTGTAAGCTCTGATGAAAACCAAACCGGGTAGGTATAGCTTCGCGGTGTGTAAAAAGGTACATTTATATACTAATTATAATTATTATAAAAAATATCTTGCCCCACCTACTTATATATGAATATATATGAAATAAAAATAAAACATGTTAAATTAAATTTGTGATTCAACATAAATCGGTCATTTGTATTTTAAATTTATACATATTAAAATATTTTTTTAAATAATGACTCCAACTCACAAATGATTGCTAAAGTTATCTCTAAAATCATGAAATACAAAATATTTAGTGACCTATATTTATAATTTTTGTTATTTGTTTTTGGGGTGTTATGCCGTGTTGCGCTAACTCCTTCTTTAGCCAACGTTTCGGACAGCATTGCAGTGTCCATCATCAGGGCAGATGTGTTATTTTATATAATATAATAACATATATTATTTTATATAATATAATAACACATCTGCCCTGATGATGGACACTGCAATGCTGTCCGAAACGTTGGCTAAAGAAGAAGTTAGCGCAACACGGCATAACACCCCAAAAACAAATAACAAAAATACATTTGGCCGTGAAAATCTTAAATCATATTATATTTTATAACTTAAAATACAAATACATAAAAGTACTAAATATTTTCTTAGCCTTTAGCTTTAAAAACATCAATTTGGTTAGTTATTTACAAAATCAAATTCAAGTTTTACTTGAAAAAGACCGCACAGCCGTTCACTTAAGTTCGAGCTATAAAAAATTGGTTTAATTTTTATACGATACCAACAGCCGACAGCCTGAAACCAATGAGATAATGGCATATTCGATAATTGGGAGAGAAATGTTAGAATGTGCCTGGCTTTTCAGTCCACTCCAAAACAATTTGTAACTATGCCAAATCCTAATTCATTTACAATGTACTACGGCTAGATTTTTTTCTCTTTACTCTCTATTCTATGTACTAAGCATTCATATAAAGTGTATTATTACTCTCGTCGACAATGTTTCAGTTGACTTAGAGGAAATAATATGAAATATATTATTATTATTTTTACCACAGTCAATTACATTGAGTTTCTCCTAACAAAATTTGTTTTTAATTATTTCACTTTGACAAATATTGTCGGAAACTTTCAAACAAATTTGCATAGTTCAGAACCACCTCGTGTTTGGAAAACTTTTTACAAGAGAAAAATTTTCAATTGTGAATTATCCGAGAAGCTTTTTCTTTCCAACACAAAGTTACGACAAGTAGTTTTCTGCTATTTTTCAAAAGCACCCACAGGTTTTCTTTCACTGAACTTTGCATTCTTTAATTAAAGGTTTGAGATTAACAACCTTCCGTACATTATTAATTGTTTCAAAAATTAATTAAAACATATTTGTTTACAAATGTAAAAATGATGACTTTTTGTTTCTTGTAATTTTATTTTTATTTTCCTGGATGACTTAACACCCATAAAAGGCTTCTCAATGGTTACGAATTACGACCAAAAAACTTAAGCTAATACGTGAACACGCACTAAATACAACACATTACACAGGCCTGCAAATTGACACTTTTTGATAGTTTTTTTCACCGTAATGGGTGAATCGTATGTATTTTGGTGCGCTGAGTCCAAATATGCCCTCAGTTTTTCTCCAGCACGTAGGGATTTTCCGCAAAATGAAAATGAAAATTATGCAAAACCCGCAGTACATATAGGTAAAAATGCATTTTGAAATGAAAAATAAATATATAAAACTAGTGGTTTAGTTACATTTTTAAATACAATTTGATAAAAATAATATGTATATACAATAAGGATTTATAATTCTTTATAATATCTACATCTTTTTCCCTCAAAACTCCGTTTTGAGCTTTTCCGTTTGTGTGGGATGTCTGGAAGTTCTCTATGGAGCATCCAACAGTAGTCTCCCATCATATTCACATCCCATCGTCCTTGGTACCTCCGTTCCATTTCTTTGATGTCTTGGTGGAACCTCTCGCCCTGCTCTTCACTTACGGCACCAAGGTTTTCTGGGAAATAATTCAAATGGGAGTTCAAAAAGTGAAGTTTCAAGCTCATGGAGCACCCCAAGGTTTTAAAACATTTCAACATTTTATTTACAATTTCTTCATAATCCGGGTCCTATTGTTCCCCAAAAACTTAGTCAAAACTTCTTTAAATGATATCCACGCCTCTTTCTCAGCTTTTTTCATCACCTTTTCAAACTGATTGTCTTTCATTGGTTTCCGAATGTCCGGACCAGCAAAAACTCCCTCCTTTAACTTTGCCTCAGACAGTCACGGGAATTTCTTTTCAAGGTACTTGAACGTTTCGCCATCTTTTGGCAATGCCTTGACAAACTGCTTCATCAGTCCAAGCTTGATGTGAAGTGGGGGTAAAAGCACTTTTTTGGGATCAACCAAAGACTCAAAGTGAACATTTTTTTCTCCAACCTTCAAAGTTCTCGTTGGCCACACTTTTTGGCTCCAGTGCTGTGCTTTTGCCCGGCTATCCCACTCACATAGGAAACAGGGGAATTTCGTATAGCCACCTTGTTGTCCAAGCACCATAGAGATGACTTTGAGATCACCACAGATAGGCCATCCAAACTCCTTATATTTCAATTTATCAAGTATAAAAGCCATGTTGTCACACTTTTCTTTTAGATGCACAGAGTACCCCACGGGTACAGAAGCATATTTATTGCCGTTGTGTAGCAAAACTGCTTTTAAACTTCTTTCTGATGAGTCAATAAAAAGCATCCAATCATCTGACACATGTTGAATGTTAAACATTGACATCAACTTGGGAACATCAGAACAAAATTTGGCTCAAATTGTTTTTCTCTGCTTCTGTAAAAGAGAATGAAGTTCCAAATCTCAACTAATACTGTTAAATATACTAATTTTTATCATATTTCATAGTTTCTGATATAAAACTATAAAGCTGAAGAGGAAAAACAACTTTTTTCGGCATATTCATAAATATACGCCTTAAGGTAGCCAATCCCGCAGAAAAATGCATTTTGCGGAAAATGCTTACGTGCTGGAAAAAAACTGAGGGCATTTCTGAACTCAGCGCACTAAAATACATAAGAATCACACATTATTTTAAAGAAAGCAATTTGGTCGCAGGCCTGTGTTATTTAACTAGTAATTTTATATTATGATATAGCCTGTGGCGAGTTGAAGCCATACCTTCGATTAAAACCCTACATTTCGCTGTGAAGATTTGTATTTCAGTGTAATTTATGTAGGCAAACCTTTACGCTAAACATTTTGTAATGGCTAATAGCTAACCATCTCTCTGAACTTTAAACCGTGTGCTCTAGTTACTTTCATCTCGTAAGAGAAGTATTAAGGCTTTACGTGCGTATAATATACGTTGGTTTGCCACAAATAGTCATTACAAAAGCGAACTAAAAGTTTGGACAGAATTAACTAAGAAAAATTATTTGACAGTTATGTGGACGGAATTTTTTTATTGATAATTATTTCTTTATATTATTGTATCATTGTTTATTTATTTATTGGACAATTTGTATAGCATAAGAATGTTCAACCTCACAAGGAAAAGCCTGTGTTGAGTTTAATAATTTTACAAAATGACAAAGATGGTTGAGAGCACAACATTGTTAAATTAATGGTTCTACAAATTAGGTACCTACATTTCATTATATTTTAATGTAGTTAACATACGCAATGACCATCTGTTGATATTTGACTATAAAAAAACATAATAAACTATTAATATTACGCTATCAATTTAAAAGGACAGGGATGTAAAATATATATACATATACAACATATCATAGCATACATTTAAAAAGGATATTTTTGTTAAAAAATCTTGGCAATCCTCGGCTAGCACAAATAATTACTGTTAGCAGAAATAATCTTTTTAAAAGTAAACAATGAATTCGACGGCTTAATGTGTTCTGGAAGGCCATTAAATATAAGTGGATCCTGATACAAATAATTTCTTTCACCAGATAAAGATTTTTGTGTGAATTACCACAAAGTTCAGACCAGAGCCAATTCTTGTAGTACGAATTGTACGTTCTTTTTGCAATACGAATATTATGAAAAAATCTGCAACGCGTTTGTGTGATAAATACCTGTTTACATTCATGACATTACATTCCTTATAAAGTAACTGTGTTGAATATCTGATTTTTTTCTTGTACATAACTTGTGAGAATCAGTTTTTGGGCAATATTTAGTGGTTCTATAATAGTATTTGGGCAGGAACTCCAGCACACTATATTCTATGAAAGTTGATATACTTTAGTACACGAAGGCTTTTTATTTGCTCCTACACAATCACAATGAAAACATGCGTAGGCTATCAGGAATATAAATGAGACACGTTTCTTGATAATTTTAAGTAAATTTGTTTATTTTACTGTGGCAGATGAGCAAACATAATATATTATCTTTGCTTAAATTAAATTAATACTCGCATTTTGCAGGCGAATGTCACAAAATACTAAATATTCTGTAAGTAATATTTATTTATTGGATAATTTGTATAGCGCCGCTTTTGTGAGATATCACCTCAGGGGCGCTTTACAGTTGATGCAGGTATTACAAAAAATATAAATATTACAAAAATAGAGTGAAGTTAAGTTAAGTAAAATGAAGTATAGGAATAGGTGACACGAAGATAGAAGATGGAGATTCTGCAGCAAGAATCCTAGGTGGTGAAGAAACTGGGCCAGCTGCTGCAGCGAAAGAGTCCATCGCGTCCACCAACAGTGCCAGCACGAGGTTCGTCATCCGTCCAGGTATGTGTCTGCTGCTAATAAAGCGCTGACACACTATCCTCTCACAGATACCAGACCTTGGCAGCACCGCTGTGACGTTCTACGAAGATAAAAGATGGAGACTCTGCAGCAAGAATCCTAGGTGGTGAAGGAACTGGACCAGCTGCTGCAGCAAGAGAGTCCACCGCATCCAACAATAGCGTCCAGGAATGTATCTGCTGCTAATAATAAAGCGCTGACACCTCACATGGATAAGAGTCCCTGGCAGCACCGCTGTGGCGTTCGGCAAGTCCATCATTTATCTCCATGTAATCCTGTTTCTGGTAATTGTTGAAGTGGAGCATTCTGCCTGCAATAAAAATCGACGGTTAATAAATTACCCTGGGCTTAGTAAAAAACTTGCCAGGGTCCAAACTTACCCAGTTTCCGAGAATTACGTTGAAAACATCTGGAGTGCATTTACCGATCGCCGTTCGTTTCGAATGTCCACTATTTTTGAGCAAATGTCCGATTATTCACTTTTAAAACACTGCACTCAAATCACAATTATAAATTTTATTTTTATTTAAGTTCAAATGTTGATTGATTGATTTTAAAAATAATTTCAAAGGGATGTTGCTTCATTTCCCTTGAAAATACTAAAAAAACACAAAGCGGTTGTAGGACGCGTTAGGACGCGTCCTGCTGCCACGAAGGGCGCTATACAGTATAATAACATGTTTATATTTATTTATTTATTAATTTACGGACAATATGTCCATTAAACCATAATATTGACACGAATAAGAAAACATAGATGACAGTGAATGGAGAGTACATGAATGTGAAGGGCAAAGACAAGGTAAAATAGAAAATGTACCTACATATAGAAAATAACTATAAGTCAGAGCATCAATAACGATTAAGTTGTGAAAAATAACACATTACGTATCGCTTTTTGAAAGTCATATAGACTTACTCCAAAAAATTCAATGCTCTGACTTGAGTTTACAAGTCTCGACATTCTGGACAAAGAAGAATGGTACCCATAGTTAGTTGAGTGGTGATTGAGGAACAACAATTCATTTTATTCCACTTAAATTTATTTTGACCGTAACCGGTTTCAGCTCGTCAAAGCCATCTTCAGCTTTGACGAGCTGAAACCGGTTACGGTCAAAATAAAGTTAAGTGAAATAAAGTTTTTTATTTGTTTTATTATAATATATTATAATGGAATTCCACCACGAATTATCGGTCTCAAAAATAGAAATATTAAGAATTCATTATTTCGGAGTCTACGGGATGGGGTGTTGAATTGAATGAGTTGTAGCAGTTCAGGTGAGTCGGTTATACTGTTGATTATTTTAAATATCCAAATTAGATCGGAGTCTTTTCTACGTTTTTATAATTTTTTTTTATTTTTTTATTTATTTATTCGAGACACAAACAGGATATTTATAAAAACATTAATTATGGTTTACAAAATAAAAAAGTACAATTATAAATATCCCTAGACTAATGTGTCTGCAGCATCACATTTGCACATTCACATAAGCAAACATGTAAAACAATAACAGTACCTATTTATTATAAAAAACATAAAACTTAATTACAAAGATTGAAGCACATAATAAGTATAAAAATTTAAAGAGTACATATTAAAAAAAAATTCTAAACCACTAAACAAGTTTTTTATTTATTTATTTTTCTTTTTTTTTTTTAAGTACAGAAATCGTGGAGATATTTCTTGAAACACGTTATATTATTTGCAAAAATATCTTTGACAGTGTGTATTTTAGCAAGATCATTGTATGATCGAGACATTCTAGACATAGGATTAAAATATCCAGTGTTATTATCAAAAATTTCGGTCCAAAATATGTTCATATTTCTAGTATATTTGGGCCTGGCGTAAAAAGTGATTTGATTGACTAAGTTACTATTAACACGATTATTCACAATTTTGTAAAGCATTAAGAGGTCATTTATATTTCGTCTTTTAACTAAACTCTCTAATTTGAAATATGTAAGTCTTTGTTCATACCCATTTAGAAGATGGTAGACACCTGATCGATAAGACAAAATCCGTGTAAATTTTCTTTGGACAGATTCAAGTCGGGATATCTGTGTCGTGTAATGTGGATTCCAGACTGTTGACCCGTACTCAAGAACACTACGGATTAAAGAATTGAATAGAATTATTAGGCTATTAGAGTTCTTGAACAGTTTAGTTGATCTTACAATAAAACGTAGTACTTTATTTGATTTATGTACAATGTATTCTATCTGTTGGTTGAACGTTAGTTTGTTGTCGAATATAATTCCTAAATCTTTGATCGATTCAACTGTTTCCAGATTGTGACTACATATGCTATATGAGTATAGAGTTTTGTTGGTGTTCTTGGTGAAATTTATAACTTTGCACTTAGCTATATTCAATTCCATTTCATTGTCAATACACCAGGCATGAAGATAGGTTTAAAGTTTGTTCAATTTCCTCATATGAGTAATCGCCTCTTTCAAGTCCTAACCTCCAAGCAATTCGCCGTAGGAAGCGATGTTGGACAGATTCGATGTAACTAATGTGGACAGCATAGAAAGGAGACCAAATGACACTGGCATATTCAAGGTGAGGACGAACCAACGAACAATATAGAGTTTTAAGTGTTCTTATATGTTTAAAGTCTGAGGTAATTCTATGAATGAACCCGAGTAGTTTAAGTGATTTATTTACGATGTTATTTATATGATCTCGAAAAGAGAGTTTGCAATCAAGAGTGACCCCAAGGTCCTTGATGGATGTGACAGTTGATAGACAAGCACCATTTAGTTTATACTCAAACTGAATAGGTTTATTGGTTCTGTCAAAGGACAAAACTTTGCATTTATCAACATTAAGTTCTAAGCAGTTTAGTTTGCACCAATCGTTAAATGGATCAATATCAAGTTGAAATAGTAAACAGTCATGAAAGGATTTAATTATCTTAAGAATCTTATTATCATCAGCAAAAAGCCAGAAGCGTGTGTGCGAAAAAACTTAAGTTAAGTCGTTAGTAAAAAGGTTAAAAAGAAGCGGTGCCAAATGGGCTCCTTGGGGAACACCGGACGTTACATCAATGTTTAAGGATTCAAAGTTATTTATTTTAACTCTTTGTTTTCTGTCACTCAAGTAAGATTGAAAAAATGATAACATAGGGTTTCTAATACCTATAGCATAAAGTTTTGCCATGAGGATTGAGTGATTTACTTTGTCAAAGGCTTTAGAGAAGTCGGTGTAAAGGACATCAGCCTGAGAGTTGTCTTCTAAAGCTTTAACAATGATGTTTGTAAAAGACAGTAAATTAGTTGTTGTAGATTTCGCCGATCTAAATCCATGCTGTTCCTCAATCAGAACATTTTTTAAAATAGGAGTGATTTTCTTTGTAATTATTGACTCAAATATTATCGGAATATTAAATATAATTGATATTGGTCTGTAATTTCCAATATTTGATTTGTTCCCAGACTTGAAAATGGGTCGAATAAACGAAATTTTCCATGAGTCTGCAAAAGTTCCAGATGATAGTGATAAGTTGTACAACATAATAATATTCTGTAAATAACAGTATTATAACTTGTTTACAAATAATAATAAAAGCATTTAATAGTTGAATTAAAATAATACATGCTGACTTTCACCCTTTTCACAAATTGTTTTAATTAAAAAGTGTAAACATGAACTTATTTTAACTCGAGAGTAAATCTTACAGACTATGGTAAATACAATACTAATTATGCTTAAGTTTTGTTGGTAAATCATTTGAAATAATTATAGTTTATTACATGAGTATTGCGAAAAATCAGACAAAATAACATTACATAAATAGAATAAAAATAAATAAATAGAATAAAAGTGAAACGTATAAAATATGAAAATTTATGAAAAAGCTGTTTGTGGAGGATATTTGACGGTCTTCCGTCTCCAGAGGGCCATCGGGGTGGATTCCACCAGGCAACCATGGCAGTGATAATGGTATGCTTCGATTGGCGTAGTTTGCACCATAAGCTTTCCACGCGGTGGCGGAGAAATGCTCTGAAAGATTGCACTCGTCCCTTCATGAGTGTATCCGTGACACTGTAGTATCTCGGTGAGCAGAGTAGTTGTTTTTTGTTTATGAATATTCATTTAGATGTATGCAGTTTTTTGATACATCTAGTAGAAAAATATATTAAATAGAGTAAAAAAATAAAAATAAAATACAGTTCAAGAATTACAGTTACATTGGTTTACAAAATAAGTTGAAAAATAAAATTAACACCTTCGTATATAATCATAAACTTTTGTTTGATGGCAATAAGCATTATTGTAAGCGACTTTTACCTTATGCCATTGGGATGCAGTGTAATATACCTACACGCTCGTATATACGCGATCTATACACGCTCTGATGTATACAACGATGTGCAGAAAGCGCTCAATAGTATTCTTTTGACATTTGAACTGCAAAGGTGAAAACGCCTTGACAGCATACCTGCTCTGACGGATATGGCTCTATTTTGTATTTCCATATTCACGATGTTTTTCGGGTCCGCTGTGATAATATGTTCCAGGTATTTTACTCTACGACTAACATCCATTTTCCTTTAGTCTAGTCATACTGAGGTAGTTTTCATCAGTTCGTTTTTACAAGTGAAAACCGTAACGATTGATTTGGTCATATTATATACATGATTTTTTGCAAAATTTTCACATATTTGGAGTAGTTTCTAAGCTAAAAGCTAAGTGACGCGACGGTGCTAGAAAACAGTATTTTCATACTCCTTGAACACAGCAACTTATTTTTTGTGACATTAAATGAATTAGTTAATCAACATATATATTGAACATGAGACACGCTTCTTCCTCGCCTTACGCCACTTCACAAATAAAATGGGTTGGAAAACTCTCCAGACCATTAAAACTCTTGTTTGTGTAATGAATAAAAAAATATATTTTTATAATTTTGTTTTTGTTGGAAAGCTGAAGAATGAATTTTAAAAAATAAAAGAAGTTGTCAACTTGAATCGTAGACGGAACGATGAATAAATTAAATGAAATTAATGCTACACACACATACAGTATATTTAAAAAGGGACTGTGGGCTTTTGTTCCAAACCAGTCCGATTTTTTATAAGCTTTCGATACAATCGGTGTACGCAATTACATCTGAAATAATTTGATAAAATATAACAATACTAACAATATTAGCTCGCTCTTTAGGGGTGTAGAATTGTTTCAGTTATAATACTGAATACATACGTGATTAATATGTTAAATAATTATTGAAGTAATTGTTTCCAGTTATTGAAGTAAAAGACTAATTTTACTTTCTTGCTAGTAGATTTTCCAATCGGGTTTCGACCAAATGAAAGAAGAAGATTTTAATTAAATACTGTTTTTTTTCAACAGAACCACTATTAAAATCACAGTGATGACACCTATTGTAAAATATATTATTTTTATTTATGTCTATTCTTGAATACACATTTTACAAATGATTACAGTGGTTTATATTGTAGAACAGAGAAAAAAGGTATAAAAAATAAAGAACATAGGTTGATATAGGTAAATTGTGTGTGGGTGATATTGAAATATTTATATAAATTAGCTAATTATTGTGATATTTTATTATTATTATATATATATATATATATATATATTTATCCCCTCTCGTACTTTGTTGATCTCGCGCGACGGTACGCCAGGTATATGTTGATCCGTTTGCATTTGTTGATCCACCCCGGATATGTTGATCCATTACCCAAGCTGGCATACATATGTAAATCCCTACAGATCAACTTGTGTCATCGAGATTTAGCTGTAAGCCACGCCCGTTTTTCGGTCGCATATACATTTTACACGATTTATTTTGTTGATCCATATATTTCTGAAACTTGACGGCTTGCATGCGTTTTAACTTGTAACCGCCAATTTCGCGCGCGTTGTGGTACTTTTTAGATTCCGTTAGAACATCCATATTCTATGAAAACGACTTTGTCCTTAAAGAGGATAGACTGCCGCACGCTTATTTATATTGAAATGGAACTTTCGCAAACGTCAAATCCATGCTTAAAAAATCTTTTGAACTTGATTTAACAAAAATGTAACTTTAATGCATCATTTACTACGTTTCGTGACTTAGCAGGGATGCCCGGGTTCATGGGGTGAGATTTGTCTAAGTCATTTTATGAGAGAAATTTTGAACATTGATTGAATCAAATTTTATTTTAATGTATCTTTTACCATCTCTCCGGACGTAAGTTTCTTGTAATGATTAAGTTGAAACAAAGCGTAATATCCATAATATGTGCCTATTAAAATTGCGGCGATTAGATTGGTGAGAATTTAATTTTTCAAATTTTTAATTGAAATTGCTGAAAAATTTATTCCAATTTATTTTTTATTAAACATGGCTAAAGTCATTTCAAGCACCGATTCCAACCAACGATGTTTTAGTATATGTTCGTCAATCAACAGGAGCCATAATATCTGTACATCAGAGCCCTCGAGAATTATTACAATTATGTGTACCGCCGCCCCGGGAGCCATTTATTAGATAACCAACACCCCTACCATTAGTCACCGCCAACGATTTAGCGAGACAGTTGATTATTTTTTTGTATTTTTTTACATCGTCTCCACACAGCAGGCCCTAAGGAAAATCGTAACCCTCAAGGCCTATGTCATCTTTGTGAATGCTGTGTTGAGGGTATTTTGAAAGAAAGGAAGGATAGTGAGTTCTGGGAAGGAAATAGGTATGGATGGGTGGGTAGTAATCTGGGGGTCAGTGTGTTCGAGTGATAAACATAAGAATCCAACTCTCCTACTGCGTTGCAAGGCGATGCGTTGAAAGAGGATTAATCGATCCGGCCCACCACGCATTTGGTAGGCAAGCGCATCCGCCGCCAAGAACCAAACAAACCTCACCCCATAAACCCGGGCACTCCTGCTAAGTCACCAAACATATCAAACTACTTGAGGTGGCTCTCGACTAGCAATCCGAAGGTCGCGGGTTCAAATAAATTTTATTAAAATTAATTTGCACTATTTTACAATTAGTGTTTGGTTATATCTGAATAGCCAGGTACTCTCCCACCTTCCTCCTCGTCATCTCCTTTGAGGTCTCCTTTGAGGATGCCATAGTCTCACTAGCTACAGACGGGAGCGGTTAGGACTGTATGACTCTGGTGCGGTATTCACACAAGTTTTTATTTATAAAAAATGAAAAAAGAAATATTGACAATATTATAATCAGATATCATATTTCCTACAAAAAGCTACAGCTTGCTTCGAGAAGTTGAATAAAATATTTTTAGCACAAACATGGCAGAAGATGAACTAACACGTGCAGTTTATAGTAATACCAACTAAAAGATAAGCTAAAACACTTCAATATATTTTATTTAAATTTTGATAATTCCTTCATGCTTCATATTAGTGTTTAATAAAAAAATACAAATCATATCACACTACATCTTAACTTAAAAGCAGATATGTTTTTATACACAAAAAAGGTTTATTTGTATATTCTCTGTATGAAAACTATTTTCGTTAAAAAATAATACTGTATTGAAAATGTGATCAGACCAAAACTTCGTTGTTAAGACAATGGACCTGCATACTGGCCGGGATGTGACAACACCCTGATTTGAATACATTTAACCATATAATAATTAAAATTTAATTGTTTTGTCTTTGATAATCAACGGCTATGGAATTCTACGTCTTGCCACCGCGTTTCCTGATACTATTTATTACTAAACACGGCGAAATATTTCAAAACGACTTATTTACGATTCCAGAATGTACTTTATTCATAGTTGTTTTAAAAATTTATCTGTTTCTTTAGACAATTTTTTTTAAAAAGTGCTTATAAAATACGTTTTATTACTTATCCACTGGAGCGATTTCTGCCATATTTTACAGCTCCCAAGTTTTATAAGCTCAAGTGCATGTCCGTTCGTAACACTTAGTCAATGTACTTATTTGTTCGTTGTCCTCTATTTTCTAAAGTGAAGTTGCTTTTTTAATTTAAATGAATATATATACACATTGTTTGGGAATTAAATGACAAAATTGATTTAATATAATAGTATTTGTAACCACCTTGTAGCTGTTTTTTTAGTTCAGCCGATTTCCGGTTATATTGTTTTATAATATTAAATATGAGATGATTTTAAAAGAATCGTCTTTAGAGCTATTCGAAACATTCGCAAAAATCAAATCCATAAAAAAATCATAACTTAGCAGGGGTACACTGTTGCATTTGCTCAGCTACTACGTGGCGGGCCGGATCGAAAGAGACTGGTTGAGGGATACCTTTTGGCCATAAAAATCTAAAATGGCGGCAAAAGGAATAATGTTATATGGTATATTTTGAACTTCTTACTACCTCTCCTGATTACGCTTCGTGACTTAGTAGGGGTGGCCGGGTTCTTGATTATAATGGGTAATTATTTAAAATGGGTAATCAATGGATGATTGAACGCGGTTGGAGATAGCAAAAAACTGTCCAAAGAAGCGAAACTCCACAATGGAGTGCTGGCACCTACCCTATTATATGGAAGTGAGGCATGGAACTGGCAGAAGAAGGCTGAAAGTAGACTGAATACTGTAGAAATGAGATCCCTGATGCATATGTGCGGTAAAATCATGTATGACGAAATCTATTCTACAGGTATTTTATTAGAGCCTGTTAAAAGGAGCTAGCAGCATTGATCCCCGGACGGACACGAGCGGAACGCACGTTCAAAATAAAGTTGATGTTGTCTTTATGAGAACGGGTCGTTTTTCCAACTCGTTTTGCGTAAGTCCGCTCGTGTGTGTGTTTTTTCCTCCATATAATACGGGCCTCTTTCAGATCCGCATTAATAAATTCATCCCTACAGCCCCTACCTTAACCCGCCTTATAACGCTGCCCAACTGGGTGGCGACATAGTTTCTCTGTATTTAAAGTGTAAAGACAGGGGCGCTCTTGTGATAGGTGTCACATAAAAAATCATACTTGCAAATTTGAATATAAAGACAAACAAAATGATCATTTTGATGATTTATCCGGTCATCTCCGGTAAGATGTAACAATCGTTTATACAGAATATTAATATTTGAAGTTGATTTGAGTTGTGCGATTACATTTTGTAAGTCTCCATATTCAAATTCGGCGGTATGATTTTTTTATGTGACACCTTTCACTAGAGCGCCCCCGTCTTTACACTCTAAATACAGATAAACTATGTCGCCAACCGGTTGGGCAGCGTTATGAGGCGGGTTAAGGTAGGGGCTGTAGGAATGAATGTATTAATGCTGATCTTAAAGAGGCGCGAATTATATGGAGGAGGAAAAACAGATGCTGATAGCTCGTTCCACATGCGAGCCGACTTACGGTAAAACGAGTCGGAGAAACGACCCGTTCATATATAGATAACATCAACTTTACTGTGAACCTGTGTTCCGCTCGTGTCCGTCGAGTATCACTGGGGATCAATGCTGCTAGCTCCTTTTAACAGGCTCTTATAAAATATCTGTAGAATAGACACAGCATACGCACATTTTGTCATAGTCCAGTGGTAACGCATTGGACTGCCATTCCGAAGGTCGCGGGTTCGAACCCGGCGTGCGCAAATAAATTTTATTTGATTAATTTGTGTTATTTCACAATTAATTAATTAAAATAATATATAGTATATTTGCGGCACGTTCCAGAGTGGAAGATACTACCAGTATCGCCCTGGTGTAAGACCACCATTCAGAATTGAAACGTTGCTCCAAATGGCTTTAGCCGTGTTTAGTGACTAGATCTGAATAGCCAGGTACTTCCCCACCTTCCTCTTTCCCTTCCCCACTTACCTTCAGCCTCACAACATCCCCCAATTGGGGATGCCATAGTCTCTCTGGCTCCAGACGGGAGCAGTTGGGACTCTTGTGAGGTATTCACTATAAAAAAAAAATAAAAAAAAACATGATTTTACTGCACATATATTTTTTTTTTTTTTTAAAGAAAGACAAACATTCCCAGGTTACGAATAACCCAACAATGTTTGAAAATCTCCTACTACCACCACAGAAAGCCGAAAATGTTGCTTGTGTTGTGATGGAGGACTTAGCCAGCCGAGGAATCGAACACGCGACGCTCGGGTGAGACCCAAGCGCTATGCCCACTCAACCACTGACCGGTCTCAGGGATCTCATTTCTACAGTATTCTGTCTACTTTCAGCCTTCTTCTGCCAATTCTGTGCCTCATTTCCATATATTAGGGTAGGTACCAGCACTCCATTGTGGACTGCTAGCTTCGCTTCTTTGGACAGTTTTTAGTTAGCTCCAACCGCGTCCAATCATCCATTAATTACCCATTATAATCAAGAACCCGGCCTCCCCTACTAAGTCACGAAGCGTAATCAGGAGAGATGTTAAAAGATACAGGTTCAAAATTTCCTACATAACATTATTCCTTTTGCGGCCATTTTGGATTTTTATGATCGAAAGGTATCCCTCAACCAGTTTCTTTTGATCCGGCCCGCCACGCAGTAAATGGGCAAACGCATCCGCCGCCAGGACCTAGACAAACCTCACCCTATGAACCCGTTTTTTTGTTTTTGAATCTTTATTTAGATGTATGCAAATTTTTTCATACATCTAGTAGGAAAATGTAAAAAAATACAAGAAATAACAATTACATTTTAAAAGAAAAAGATAATTACACAAAATTATATTATATAAGATATCTAGAAGACTAAAATAATGTACCCCTGCTAAGTTATGATTTTTTTATGGATTTGTTTTTGCGAAATTTTCGTTTCAATCTAAATACGCATACATTTCTTATAAACAATTCAAGCAACAAACAGTCGAATGAACACGTCATTTTTATTTGAAACGGTACCATCTCACAGTCATTTCATGCGATATTCGACTCTAGAGACTAATACTTTGAGTTCAATATCACAAAAGATTACGGAATCACATAAAACCTTGTGATGAACAGTCCACCGATTGCCCCTTGATTGGTTCATTTAGTAAAACCATATATAGGGACACAGATCAACTTTGTCTAATAACTTCTTACCTGGATTAACATACTACGGGAATAGATCAATATATATGAGATCAACATAAGTATGCCAATTTGGGTAGATCAACATAAATTATGCATCCGATTTCCATACAAATTTTGAAAATTTTATTAACAGTATATCAAATGGTTTTTCTGGCAAACTGGCAACATTGATAATTACTGTACCACTGTTGCCAATTCATTCAGATGTATTCCACAATAGCCAAGTTATATGGTGTTAAAGGTGGATCAACTTAGTCTAACAACTTCTTACTGGATCAACATACTACGGGAAGAGGTCAATATATATATATATATATATATATATATATATATATATATCTATTTTACGAAAGAAACCCGCCCTTGTTTCATTATCGATATTGCCAAATAAAATAGCTGATTGCTTTCCTCTTAGTTTTTTTATAGCTTGTCCGTTTAGTAAGAACGATTAATTGTTTCATTTTAAGTCAATTTTCGCACAACCTTTTCTTTGCGCTTCGCAAGATTCTCATCAAACAGTGTCTTATTTGTCTGTCTGTCAGGGTTTTTTTTGTAAATGCTGAGTTAAAAAACGTTATTATTGCTTAGCGAAGGTGACAACTCGAAGACATCTTAAAGACATTTTTTTAATGAGGACTCTCAAATATATATTATTTAGAAAAATAAAAATAAAAAATAATTATTCCTTCCCATCAATAATAATAATAATCATACACTATTGAGATATTATTCTGTTAGACATAAAACGGAACGGAACATGGCTAAGACGAATATTGAAGGAGCTGAATTTCATGACCGCTAAGCGATCTATATATTATTACCTAGGTGAATGTGGATATTTTATGCTTGAAATTAACACGGAGTTGATTTATAAGGAACTCGAAAGATAAATAAATTACAATCACGAGATACACGGAAAGGTGACAAGAAACGCAAAACAAATTAGATTTCCAACAAAGAAAAAATCGAACATACGAGAATCTCTTTATGTACCACATATGCACAGGACGTCCAACTATAGAGGCAATAAAATTACGAAATAGATTAATAAAAAAAATACGGCTTCTACGGTCGTCAATGTTAACTTTGTAATGGAATATCTTTAAATTATTTTTTTTTTAAATATGTGCATTGAAAAATATATTTGCAATAAATGTTAATGTAGAATATTTATTTTCGTAAGTTATTAGCATACACGATGATGCAAGCTTATTCAAGGTTAATATGTAAAATAAACTCTGAAAATACGTGGTTCCCGTATTATTTCTGTAAAATGGCTTCTGTAAAGATTAACAATCTCGCTCTCACTTTTATCTGACTGACCCTATAATTATTACAAATTAAATTATTTTCAACTATTTAAGGGCTGTATTTATTTATTGGACAATTTCACTTCAGGGGCGCTTTACAGTTGATGCAGGTATTACAAGAAATATCAATATTACAAAAATAAAGTGAAGTTAAGTTAAATAAAATGAAGTACAGGAACAGGTGACACGAAGATAGAAGATGGAGACTCTGCAGCAAGAATCCTAGGTGGTGAGGAAACTGGTCCAGCTGCTGCAGCGAAAGAGTCCACCGCGTCCACCAACAGTGCCAGCACGAGGTAAGTCATCCGTCCAGGTATGTGTCTGCTGCCAACAAAGCGCTGACACAATATCCTCTCACAGATACTAAACCTTGGCAGCACCGCTGTGACGTTCGACGAATATAAAAAATGGACACTCTGCAGCAAGAATCTTTGGTGGTGAAGAAACTGGACCAGCTGCTGCAGCGAGAGAGTCCACCGCATCCACCAACAGTGCCAGCACGAGGTTTATCATCCGTCCAGGTATGTGTCTGCTGCAAATAAAACGCTGACACCTCACATAGATAAGAGACCCTGGCAGCACTGCTGTGACGTTCGGCAATTCCATCATTCATCTCTATGTAATCCTGTTCCTGGTGATTGTTGAAGTGGTGCATTCTGCCCCCAATAAAAAGCGACGGTCGGGATAATAAATCACCCTGGGCTTTCCAAAACACTTGCCTTCAGAGTTTCCAAGAATTCCGATAAAAAAATTTGGGGTGCATTTATTGATCGACGTTCGTTACGAATATCGAATATTTTTGAGCAAAATTTTCGAATATTCACTTTTAAAACACTGCACTAAAATCACATATTATCAAGTTCTAATAACTGGTTGTTAAGTTTATTTTTATTTAAGTTAAAATATTGTTTGATTGAATTAAAAAATAATTTCAAAGGGATTTTGCCTCAATTCCCTTGAAAATACTAAAAAAAACACAAAACTGTTGGAGGACGCGTCCGGCTACCACAAAGGGCGCTACTTAAATGAAAAAAAAAATATTGTTGACGGTTTAATTCTGTGGTTTATTACACATTTATTATTCTAATGCGCCTATGTGTATATATATGAGGTTTAGAAAGTAAGTGGATCAAGTCTTTTTTTGTCAAACCAAGAATGGAGAGTATTAGAAATACTGATCAACAGGAACAACTAAAATGAAGTGGTTAGAAATGAGATGGATTAGGTAGAAATGCTGCTATCCTAGGACAATGAAGATAATAAACTTTGTACCTACTTGCTTAGTACTACTTGATATGATTTTAATATTATTTTGCAATAAAACTTATTAATTCTTAATGTTTACATAATTTGATACATTTTTCAAATTATTAAATTTAATTTCTAATCCAAAGTGAATCAATTACAATCCATTTTTTTAAAATACCCATAATCTTTCATTTTATCAGAAAGAATGGAAAATATTTATCCAGATATCTGTGTTTGACCATTAACAAAGTTATAGAAAGAACCAATTCCTTAATGTGTTTCTTAATTATAATAGAGCTGATTAACTTTACCCAAATATATATCAGAATTGTATTTTAAGGAAATAATTAATTTAAATTATGGGTATGTGAAGAGACGATGTTTTGCGTGCGTTGCTAATAATGCTATGAAACTCTGCTGTGAAACATCTATTATTTTATCTCGTTTTATTATTATTAACTCGTGTTATTTTATTTCAAAATATGGCCAGTAAACTGATAACGACTGAATATAGCAGATACGCATCCTGTTCAGAAACTTTGGGCGTTGTATCCAATTAACGTTAAAGCTATTATCATTTCCCAATTTCCCAATAAACTGAAACTGTGTGAACCGAATAAGTCTACGAGGCTGCGTTCGATAAAACTTAAAATACACAGGACAACATTTTTTAACCACAAAAATTATGTTTATTACGAGTGAAGAAAAATGCTCCCTAAGTTAAGAAGTGTACTATGTGGTATTATTTTAAAGACAGTCAAGATACTCGAACGCGTCGTTTTGGGAAATTTATTCGTCAACTATATTATCTAAAATTATACAAAATGAAACAAACACTTAGTTTTAAACCACTTTATTTCGAGTTATATTCGTCGACCGGTTTCGATTGGACTCAATCTTCATCAGGACAATAAAATATAATACTAAATTATAATACAGAGTAAGGTATAAGGTAAACATAAAAGAAAGAGAAAGTATGTAGTAGAGGGAGAGAACATCAGAGACTGGTTGGTGGAGGGGGTGGGGAAGGGGTAGGGGGAGGGGTTGGGGGAGGACCAAAGGAAGGGTGGGGGTTACGGGTTAGGTTGGAGCAAGGAAACAACTTTAAAATCGGGCTGTTGGTTAATTCTATCTGTTTATTTAAAATTTGGGAATTATTTTTCGTTGATTTAGAAATTTCCAAAGCTTCTAAGTTATTCAGGCGTATTCCTATTTTATTTTTATGAATTATTTGGACTCCCGTATTTTTATTAAATGTGTGGTTAGTATTGATTAAATTTTCGGCAAATTCTGAGAAGCCTGTGTTTGTTAAGCACCTGATATGTTCTTTAACTCTAATATTTATATTTCGCGCGGTTTTTCCTATATAGGTTGCTGGGCAATCGTTGCAATTTAGTCTATAGATGTCAGAGTGGCTTAATTGATCCTCTTTGTCTTTAGAATTAATTAAAATTTTTGCTAAGTTATTGTTAGTATAGAAGGCCGGCCTTATTTCTGAAGGAAGTTTAGATATGCAAAGGGAAGACAATTTACTTATATACAAAATTCTACTCCATTGGGTGGCAGCATTATTATTATTAATAATTGGGAGGGCATTATATAGGAATTTATTTGTTGTGATTTGGCGAAGTTTTTTTGGGAGGATTTTATCAATTAGACCGGGGTCATATTCGTTGTTGATGGCTATTTGTTTAATTGTAAGTAGTTCATTAGAAAAATTATTATTAGATAAGGGGATAGTAACAAGCCGGTGAATCATGCTGTGGAAAGAGGAGTGTTTATGTGACATAGGGTGGTTGGAGGTATTATGTATTATAGTGTCGGTAAATGTAGGTTTTCTATAAATGTTGAAGCTAATTTTGTTGTTAATAATGGTTAAAGAGAGATCTAGAAAATTTAAGTTGGAGTTTACGCCTATCTCTAGTGTGAACTGGATTTTTGAGTGGAAGGATAGAAGTAAAGTGCAAAACCTTGACTTTCTTCAGAAACAAAAATCCTGTTTTATTCGAATATTCCATCAATAACATAGCTTTAGAAAGAGTCACGGAAATGAGAGATCTTGGAATTATTTTGGACGAAAAACTAAGTTTCACCAATCATATCCATCAAATTGTGAACAAAGGTATGAAAACACTAGGCTTCGTATTAAGAACAACTAAAAACTTTAATTCTTTGCAAGCCATTAAACTATTATACGTATCTCTAGTAAGAAGTCTAATTGAATATAACTCAGTATTTTGGTCTCCATCTTATACAATTCACATTAACAACATTGAGCGAATACAAAAAAAAATTCTACGTTTTATAAATTTTAAATTAAATATCCCTGTCCGAAGACTTAAAATACAATTTCTTATTAAATACTCTAAAAATACATACATTAGAAGATAGACGTAAAATAAACGATTTACGTTCTTATTCAAAATACTTAACTCTAAATTCGACTGTTGTGAACTCCTGCAACTTATAAACATACATACACCCACAGTAACAACACGACAAAATACAATATTCTACAGCAGCACACATAAGCGTAACTACATTGCCCACTCTCCGATACAACGACTTCACACCATGGGAAATCATTACTTGGGTGATGTTGACATATTCAATACCAACTTGGCAAGTTTTGTGGATCATTTAAAACATTTATTTCAACAATACTCCTAAACACATCATGTAAACCAACAAATAGCTGTAATTTTCTGTTTTTGTTTCTTGTGTTTGTATAACTTGTTACATAGCTTTTATCAAATGGAATTTTATTCTTATTTTTTATGTTTGAAAGTATTTGTCAAATTAAAATTATACTACCAACCATGTAAAAGCCCTCTGGGCGTTAAATAAATAAATAAAATAAAATAAAAATATCAGGTGCTTAACAAACACAGGCTTCTCAGAATTTGCCGAACATTTAATCAATACTAACCACACATTTAATAAAAATACGGGAGTCCAAATAATTCATAAAAATAAAATAGGAATACGCCTGAATAACTTAGAAGCTTTGGAAATTTCTAAATCAACGAAAAATAATTCCCAAATTTTAAATAAACAGATAGAATTAACCAACAGCCCGATTTTAAAGTTTTTTCCTTGCTCCAACCTAACCCGTAACCCCCACCCTTCCTTTGGTCCTCCCCCAACCCCTCCCCCCTACCCCTTCCCCACCCCCTCCACCAACCAGTCTCTGATGTTCTCTCCCTTTACTACATACTTTCTCTTTCTTTTATGTTTACCTTATACCTTACTCTGTATTATAATTTAGTATTATATTTTATTGTCCTGATGAAGATTGAGTCCAATCGAAACCGGTCGACGAATATAACTCGAAATAAAGTGGTTTAAAACTAAGTGTTTGTTTCATTTTGTATAATGTCAAGCCACAAAGTGTTTGTTTTCTTCGATAATTTTATCTAAAATTGTTCGCAAATCGTGATTTTTAACCTGCAGATTCTATGATCATTGGTAAATTTCAATGCAGAAGAAGCAAATAAAGGCTTCGATGTACTGAGCAGATCAAGTTTAAGGCGGCGACCTCACGGTCCGGTAAGGAAACGACATAAACCGGGTGCGCGATTTCTCCCCGTGTGGACTCGCACACGGCCTGCAGATGGCAGTATATTAATATAATAATTAACTATCAGTATTCCAAATTTCTGTTTTACATTCTCGCATTTAGCATATCATCGAGGTTGTTGTATTTATTCACAATGCTTGTACAATTTTATTAATTTTTCTAAATTTTATTAATTCGTGAAAATACTTTAAATGCATTTATTTAACTAAAGGAAATGTTAATAAAAACGTTTATTAAAATTTCCTTAAATATGCAACTAAAACCACGCACCGCTTGCCTGTTTTACTTCTTGCTTACCTGTATTTATGTAAAACACACTGGGCCCACGTACACAATGTACGCAACGCATTAAGACATCTGGACAACTTATAATGTATGAATTTTCTATGAAAATAGATGCTTCACAAACACATTTGTCACACGCAATCTCAACGCCAATTTGTGCACTCCAGATCGACGACGGACGTGTGAAAGAATGATGATGGTAGTGGGAGGCCTTCCAACCAGCTGATTTTACGTTTAAGGTTATGTTTGTTTTGGCATTTGACGTTAACTGATATTTGCTGTCGAAATTAGAGATAAACAAAAATTAGATTTATTAAATCATTGCGAAGTGATTTATAATATGAATTCCATTGAAAATCGCGATATTACAATTATTGACAATTGCGCACGTTGCCCTTGAAACGTAGTAATGCAAACGTTGCGTACGTGCTCATTGGAGGTTGTCCACCACTTACTTTAATTACTAATTCAAAATATTTAAATAATTTAATACGAAATATTTTGAATCAGATTACTACAAGCACCTGACTCCAACTAACCCTACTTAGGTTATTTTATGAAAGATGTTCTTAGGTACTCTCTTCTCAGGCATAAATTAATCATTCGGCCTTGTGTGCGTCGATGGAAATATTATATGGAGCGTAGCACGCATTCTTATGGAACTCGGTTAAAGGCGATTTCTTACCTGAACTATGAAAAGTGGAGATGTTCGATTCATCAAGTTTAGCGCGTTAGCCTCTTTATTAGCCCTCGGAAATGAGTAATAAAGAACAATGGCAGAAAATCGACAAATAATTCACGGAAAATTATCTTTCATAGACATCAAAAATTAGCAAAACATCATGAATTAAACATATTGTATTTTTTTATTAACGTAATTTTTTCATATCTGGGGGTGGGAATTCTAGTTGTAGAGTGTCACTGATAACCAAACAGCAATAAGCATTAACATCAGTGAAGCGAATGGATTTGCTAGTTCGAGCACATTACGTCATAACCATGAGTGCATTCTCGCGCATTAAGGAAATAAGTTTCCACATTTCACTCACATTATATTATGCGAATGCAAATTAGTCTGTAATGCTCTTTTGAATATGCATCGAAATGTGCTACGAAGTTTTAATGCTAGATTCGCTCTCAAACAAAGGCCATTTGAAGAGAAATGCAAATGAAATAATGTGCCGTACAATACTTTCAAAACTATCTTAATCCAATCAGGAAGTTATGCACTGCAAGAAACTGGCTTGTTTTTAAGTTATGGCAAAGCTGATTTAGGAACTAGACTCAAAGTTCAATTTATTCTTCGCACCAAGCATTTATTTATATACACAACGACCCCTCCTACGTAAACTATCGTATTTTTAAAATCATGATTGTTGAGGAGAGGAGGTTTAAGTTTTTTTGGCCATACAGCACAAAGGAGTTACGGTAAATGACTGTGTAAAGAACCTGTTAACATGTGTGTTTAATTATTAAAATATGTAAGAATGTTACATTTGTTGTTAATTCCAGCATAAAATTTTGTACAACATCAAAACTAGATACGTTAAAAACTCTAAATTACCATTATGTGAGTTACGATAGTTTAGGTAGGAGGAGGCGATATTTTATAATTTTTTTTATGTATTACCTCTTTTAATATTCACAATTGCTTAACAGGGATACTGTGGTTCAAGTATATTGAAAAGCTATTTGGTTTTTTAATAACACAACCCAGTTGAAAATCTTTGTCGTGCTTGAGATGGGACGTAGTACAATTACAGATATTTTAATAGAATATAATATATAATGTTATGGGACATAAACGAAATAATAAGGCAAGCAGAAAGCAGTGTAACAATCAATTATTGGAAGTGGAATAATAATTTATACCGGTAAAAATATGTATTAATAAATTGTATAATGAATGTAAATGTAACTTATTATGTGTTTGTATATTAAAATTGAGTTGTGTGCTTTTGATTTATAGAAAAAAGGTAATTTATAATATACATTGACGTTACAAAACGTATTTTAAACATATTTTGTACGAGAGTAATTTCTTTCTGGAATTGTAAGTAGAGGTGTCTGAATTTTTTACAAAGGATTTATGGAAAATAATTTGATCGCGTGAAAACCAACCAATTTAGATAGATGACATTGAACTCTGATTTCATGATGTACTAAGTTAAATTTATTGGTTCCCGGTTACAGTTATTGGTTCACGGTTAAAATTATTTGTTCACAGTTAAAGTGCATTATCTAACTTTCGAAAGACGACCCTTTAATCGAAAAAGGTGTTCCTGAAAATAAAATATATTTAAAGTACCTATTAAATAAGTATCAAAAAATCTAAACCAAAATTGTCTCTAAAATCATGAGATTTGTAAGTATCTAATTAAATACGTATACACTTAATTATACACCTTATTTTTTTATTAAAAAAATATTATTTCAAAGGAGGAATTATTGAATTATCTAAATGACAATTCTTTTTTCAAACATGCAGGTAGACACCACAAGAATATTTAAAAATGCCAAAATCTTTACAGAATCATTAAAACGATCACTACCTTGAGAAAACGGAAAGTAAAAACAAATTTATGACAGGCAAAATGTGACGACGAAATGCAAAAATGCTTTAAAAAAAATTTAAAGCAGATCTTCGCTACGCTCTTTCAATATACATTTTTTTTAATAAGTCTCTAAAAAGGCAAAATCAATCTTATCTGTTTTAACGGGTAGAAAAACTTTTGACTATTGTTATTTTTTTTACGCCAGTCAAATCATATTCATTCATCAGAATATAATAATTAATCATATTCATTCATCAGAATGCGCACGTGTACAATGTACATGTTGTAATTATTTTATTGTTAAATTTAGATTGGCAGTATAATTTAAAATACATTAGTTTTTAATGCTTGTGAAAATATGCTAATAAGATTTTTGGATAACAAATTTCGGCTATAAATGCGCTTGTGGTGTTTAGAACTGCATGTTTTTAAACTAATTAAAAAATCCATTCAAATTAATCTTGATTGACGAAGATGTAAATTTGTGACATTTGCCGCACAGAGGTTATATGACTTATTATTCGTCTTTTCATCTATTATATTTCTAAGTAAACCCCGTAGAAATAGTTGATAAAAACAATTGTCCAAAAAAAAGACACTGCAAAAAATATGATCGCGAGACGATTGTATAAGTTTTTTGATATATTTCCAAAATCTTGACTTTGTGAACTTGATTTAAAAAAGGCTTAAGAATATTCTACATAAGCCAATTATTTCAATCCTCTTAGACTCTCAAAGGACAAGTTTTTTTAATTAATAATTCTATACCCTACGTTATATATTATTTCGACATCATTTCTGTACAAAAGTCACGGTATTGCGGATTATTTATTATTGGCTTCATATATACATAATATGAGGAAAACTTATTAGTCACAGCTTTGACAACTCAAGAGGTGGTAAATGCGTTAAAATATGTGACTCTGTGCTGACCTGTAATCACGCTCAGCTTCGTTGGTGACATGAGATTGTTAGTTTTTAGAAATAATTATTTACTAACTCATTTTATGGTAAAAGCAAAGATTAGCGTTTTCATGATAGTTGTTAAATGTGTTTTGATAATTAAGCATAATTGAATTTTTTTAACACTACACACTTTGTTAATTATTTTGTTTGACATATTTAAATTCAACACCACCTAATCTTTCAAGAAAATTGCGCTGAAATATTTTTTATGGTAAATTCCTATCGTCTACCTCAAAACAGGTTACATCTAGTAAGGTAGGCAAAAAATACAATTAAGTTATGAAGAAAATGAACAATTTAACCAGCGGTTTAGCTGTATTGGACTCTTGGGTACTCGATGACGAAAGTTAATAACCTTCTATACTTACATAAATGATTTGAGATCTCCCTTTTTTGTCTTTTACATTATCTAGTTTTATATCTATTATATCGTAGCTAGTTTTATCTAAATGTACCCCCATGGCGCCCTTGAAGTGGTTTTTCACAAAAACGGCTCTGTACAAATTATTTTTTTCATATTTTTTTCATGAAGGTACCATAAACAATGATATCTTACTCAAATCTAACATTGCCATGATTACCACCAGCAACAAATTGTTGTATAAATTTAGATAAAATGAAATGAAAGGTACTTTCAAATTTATATAAGTAATATGTAGTTAAAAACTTGATTTTGAACAAATGACTGCCTTTGTGGTCTGGGGGTAAGGCTCTCAACTAGCAAGCTGGAGGTAGCGGGATAAAATACCGGCGTGCGCAAGTAAATTTTGTTTGATTAATTTGTGTTATTTCACAAATTACTCATTTAAAATAATATATAGTATATTTGCGGCACATTCCAGAGTTGAAGATACTGTCTTGCGTAAGACCACCATTCAGAATTGAAACGTGGCTTAAAATGGATTTGGCCGTGATCTTAATAGCCAGGTGCTTCTCCACCTTCTTGTTCCCCTCCCCACTATCTCCAGCCTCACAAGATAGTCCAATTGGAGATGCCATAGTTTCACTGACTCCAGATAGTTGGGAGCAAGGATAGCAAAGAAATGGATAACAATTTGATTTTGAAACCCTTTCATGGTAAAAACATAAGATCACGGTCGTACGGTCTCAATGGAAGTTCCATTATTTATCGGTGATATTATGTATTATTTTAAAGATGTTGTGTTCAGCCCGACGCAAATACCAAACAAAGGACAGGGACATTGCTTCGTCACACAACGTAATTGATCTTCTGTATTTTTTTGGTTGTTTTGTGAATACAGGTACGAATTTATAAACAATATTTTTAAGTGAATAAACATAAGGATAAATTTATTAGTATTTTGTGAAGATGAAGTAGACCTCTTTTTTAAACTTTCTTCCGGCATTATGGTACCTACAGTATAATGAAAAAATGAACAATATTATATTATTCAATTTTTTCACACACATTTCACATTTCAAAAAAGAATATCTATCCACCATCTTGAAACGCTTCCATCTTGAAACGAAATGTATAAACAAATTTACAGACAGAAAAATGAAAAACGGACGAGTTTAATTATGCTCAGTCAATAACACGTGCTTAATAACGGAGTTTTGCTCGATGCTCACATTTTAATTACTTCTTATATTACAGCAAAAATATTTCTAGATTAATCCCTTCAGATATAAGTGGTTTTTATTTAAGATTAATAAAAACATGACTTTACGATGAAAATATTGTTTCTTTCTTTTTAAATTTAGTACTTTTTATTTTATAGAAAAAGCTTCTTCTATAAAATTATCGGCATGAATTAGTAACTTTCCTAGGGATCCCTCTAGAAACATTTGAGATTTTAGTAATACATTCATCAGAAATAATTCAAATAAACCCAACGCAAAGATCGATTTTCCAGGCCAGCTTGGGCAAAACCGACCGTAGATCCGTCCATTATACCAGACCGCGCCTTGAATATTGTTTTTAGACAACTTTATCACTTATGTCGTTATGATTCCCAGGTTACTTTAGATATGGTACGATTGAAGGGGTGGATACTTTCAGTCTCACCCTGGTGAAAGATCTTCATCCAGAATTGAAACGTTGTTTAAATGGCTTTAGTCGTGTTTGGTGACCGGAACTTAAAAGCCAGGTACTTCTCAATCTTCCTCTTCCACTTGTTTACCTTCTTCCCTTCCCCACTTTGTTCAGCCTCATAAATACCCCATTTTGGGATACCATAGTCCCACTGATTCCGGACAGTTGTGACTGTAATCACATTGAAAAAATACACAATTTTAATATATTGTAGGTTTAGTATGAATGGGGAATTGTCTGGTTTTAGCTTAGAGTAGTTACACATATTATGAAATACGATAAAAACTATTATTTATATACCCACCATCCATGAAATTTGCATTAACTCGTCATTTTAAGCGAGTAACAAAAAGCATCTTAAAAATAGTCCAAAGAAAAACGATTTTCTCAAGTTGGTAATTGATCGCTCTTACTTTAGTTCCAGTTGAGTGCTCTAGACACGAGAACACCGAGCTTTCCTTTCTGACCTTGATCTGGAAAAAATAATCTTTTTTCAATAAATTACCGGTCAGCATCATCGAAAGCCATTGCTATTTGATCGATTAGGACGGGTGGTTTCGCAGAATTTGGACAAATTTCGAACTTAATGAAGTTCTAGGACAGTTCTGTTGAAGTTATGTTGTTCGATAACTGGCCCATAGTGATATACATCAAACACTTTTCCTCCTACTACAAATTCAAACATACGAAAAATAACATTTTTGAATCTACCTATAACACAAGATATTCCAACCAATCCAACTATACTATTCCAACAACAAGAAACTCAATGGCGCAGTCAAAATTTAATTTTTTTACTCCTAAAATCTTCAACAATTTACCAATAGAAATATAGTCAATTGCCAAATACGACAGTTTCAGGAAGGCGCTTGAGGATTTCTTGATGAGTGAGTGGGATAGTGTCGGTATCTTGCTTCTCGTAGTCAGATAGAGGTGTATATATTGTTTACATGTGTGAGGAATAATATACATGTATGTAAATATATGTATGTTGTGTATATGTATGTATTCGTATATGCATATATGTATGTATATATGTACATATGTATACTACTTTATATGGTGACCGGATAAATCATCACATTTTTAAAAAGTTATATAAAGTCATGGAAAGTGATGAAACAAAAACTTTATTAACTGGGTTAAGTAGGTTAGGTTAGGATAGGTTAAAAAAATGTCATCGTTTCTAATGACTTTATATTACTTTTTAAAAGTGTGTTGAATTGTCACTGTGTTGAGTTATCATGGAACCGATTTAAATTTTTTTTATTTTTTTATTTTATTTTTTTATTATTTAATAAATGTTTACATGTTACATTTTTGACATTTTTTTAACTACCATACTAGGCTAATGCCCGTGTTGTAGTAGTTATACATGAAATAATAATAAAAATAACATAAAAGAACTAAAAAATACTATTTTATAGAAACATAAGTATGCAAGTATGAATCATACATGAAATAAAACTAAAAACAAATATATTAAAATTAAAAGTAAACTGAAAAACTATATGTATATTTTAAAAGATACAAATAAAAATTTAAAATACTAAACATAAGATTAAAATATAAACATAATTAATATAGATTGTTTAATGCATGTAACTGTTTGTGTTCATGTTAATTTATCGTAGGTATTATCTTTAAGACAACATGTTTATGTTCAACACTTAATTTTAATTTTCGTGATATGAGACAAGTTGGAAAAAAGTTTTCATAATTTTTTTTTTTTTGTGTTAGGAACTCATATAATCTATAAGAAAGGTCGTCCCCTTTCAAATATCCATTGATTTACACGGGCAGTAAATATGGATATAAAATTACTTGACTTTAAGTCGGTACTCAATGCAAACCAGAATTGCCGCTGAGCGAATGAGGTTTTAGTTTGAGGAACCACGCAACCCAGGTTTGATGAAAAGCGGGTGTGAGCTTGGTGTTGTGGAGCCACCAGTAGGTTATTTTTTCGTATGTAACAAATGCTTTCTTTAGTAAATAGCTGTCGTATATCTAAGACCCAGATTTAAGCAAAGAGTTCATTAGAGGGATGGGTAGGTTGGCATTTAAATATAATTCTCAAAATTAGTTTTTGAACTGTAATAATAGGGTTAATAATGGATTCAGCACAACCACCCTATCCCACTATACCATATGTTGCTATAGATTGGAAAAGGGCAAAATATACGCTTCTTAGAGTCTGTAAATATGTACTTATACTCTATATGGAATGTGTGGGATTGCACTCACCTCCCCACATCCTGGAATAAAGAATTATTATTATAATTAGTTGTTAAAATTCTGTAAAACAACTGGCCCTAAGAATAACCGCATAAACCTGTCAATAAAATGCTGAAGGGTCTTGCAGTGACCAGTATTGTCGATGCAATATTCACATATCGCACTACTTTGAGAGTGTTATTTCATTTATTTATTTTATTTTGTATCTCGTTTAACAGTGACAAATTCAAGATTGATCGAGACGTAATTTTTTTGCTTATAATTTGAGTTACTAGGCTAGACTGAACTCAAAAAAAATGTATGTGATTACTTTAAAAACTCGTTTATTTTACATAATACTGGAGAATGGTGAAAAATTACGGTGCTATTATCTTTGTTTTACTATTACCATCCGAGTAACAATGCGAGGGGAACAGATTCGGGAGTTTCCGGTCTTTCGACGTTACGGGCCTGTCCGAATCGGTAATAATAATTTCTAATGGGTATGGATTATTTTTTCTTGCGACGTTTTTTTCTTTTCTTCGTGACGATCTTTTCGCGGCATCATTCAATTAAATGCAGGTACCCGACTCTACAAGAAATGTATTAACCTTTGTTTGTTTGTTCCAGGGAGAAGAGAACCGCTACATCGGTCTGGGTGTGTTCGAGTGCCTGCCTTGCGCGGAAGGCTGCGAGGCGTGCACGGACAACTCTCCGTGTGTGGTGTCCCTCAACTGGCTCATGCGAACGGCTATCCTGCTGCTGGACTGCGGGGTTATCTGCTGCCTGCCCATCGTGGTCTTCTTCACATGGAAGTACGGGAATGTTAAGGTGAGAGACTAGTATAACTTAACTAACTATCATGTCGTTTCCCCGCAAGGGTAGGAAAGTGAAGGAAGACGTGGACCTGAACGGTCGAATATATGCCTGCGGCGCGAGGCGATGGGTCGGAAGAACAGTTGGAGAAATCAAAGATTCTCCCCAAACCAGCGTCTCCCGATCTGGAACGCCTCGCAGCTGGTGAGCAGGTGCTTCTTGAACACACCTCATCCGATTAACTCGGGCATTCCAAGCTAAATTACCCAACGTAGCGAACCACTTTAGGGTAGGAGGACACAGTAGCAGACACCGTCAAATAACTCGATCTTGGCTCACACTCCTTGCCTCATTCACATTCATACATCGTCTCATATATACTCTTCTTTTATTCGGACTGTTGACATGGTCCAACTTAAGTATCTGGTTCACTTTAACGTGCCACGTCTTCCTCGGTCGTCTCCGACTTCGTTCATTCTCTCTACATGCTCAAATCATCTAAGCGTTTTTTTCGTAATCTTACTCATAGTACCTCTCATTATTTTTGAATCTCCACATTTCTCATACTATCATACATGGTGTTACGACACATACACCGGGGGGATCTCATTTCTACAGCATTCAGTATTTTTTTATTCTTCCTCTTCCAGTTCCATTCCTCACTGTCATACATCAGGGTAGGTACCGGCACTCCGTCATGGACTGCTAGCTTCACTTCTTTGATCAGTCTTCCATTATCGGAATTTCCTGCATTTAGCCTTCTTTAATCAGACTATTGGCATAAACCAGCGTAAGTATTTGATTACCTTAGTACTAATAATGTGTATCATTCAATTTTGACCACTTACATAATAATCTACGTGGATAATCGAACACTAAAGTCGTACAACTCTTTGTATATATATATCCAAAATTCTAGATACCCTATTTTTCTATTGAAATCACGTATGCAAGTAAATGAGTCATTCACCAAATCCAACAGATAACACCATAAACTATTTTAAAATAAACGCTCAAACCAACGATTCAAGGATTTGACATGAATGCTGAAAACTGCACCACGGGAAGCATTTTGTCTAACAAAAATGCTAATTTTATGGTCTTACCGTTTTCACAAATTTTGATGTAAATATCATGTACAATACTCTCTTTATGGGTGCTTTGAACCACACCTACGTTTCACCGGCTTGTCAAAAATAACTTACAAGAAATAAACCTTTGAATACTTTTTCGTTCAATGTCATAAATAACGAAGAGGCGCAAAATCATTCAGGTCATAAAGAAATGTATGTGGATAATACCATGAAAAGTCGCCGTGTGAAATGTGACTTTTTGCTTTATTCAAATGACATACTCGTCGCCTGCTATTTCCCTGTACGCCAAAATGCAGGTCTTTCCAGGTGAAATGTTTGAAATCAGGACATAGTTCGTATTTTAAAAAAATCCTTTTATTCCCTAAAAATTCGTGCGCGCTAATTACTTGGATAAATATTTTTCACCAGTCAAATACACGAGAGTCGCTTTTCCCTTGTGAAGAGAGTATGTTCTGCGAAATGCAGTTGTTACGATACAAAAACAGAGATAATTATACGTTCTTTTATGGAAATTCAGTAAAGGCCAGAGATATTTATATTATCCAAAAGATTGGCTTAAGAAAACACGCATATTTCGATCATCTAGATTCATGGAGAACATTTTTAAATAACTAAATCTTACAACGACCACATATATGTGTATAATTTGGAGTATAAATATATATATTACTAATATATAACCAAATTATATTTATTTATTTCTTTATTAATTTTTAAAAAACATTACATATTACATATTACAATGATCTTTGGCTGTCCAACTAAGAGATTAACCTGTTTTAGGACAGTCAGAAATAGGCAGATTTATTAAATGCGATTCTTGTTTTGTCTTGTGTATTGATTTTTACTTAATTATTGCACTTTATAAATAATTTTAAAAGTTTTCTTGGTTGATACAAGAAGTTGCTAACTATATATTTTTAATATTATAAACGTAGAGAATAGACTAAAAGAATATTCAAATATGATAATTCCAAAATAGCTATATAGTAAAAAATTATTGACATGTGAGTTTTTCAAATTGAAATTTTACTTTTATTTAGATGAAATTAATAAGCTAGAGAATCAAAAATAGATAAAAGAAAGAAAGGAAATTAAAAGAAAATAGAGAATAAAAATAAGCAAAAAAAATAAAAATAGGGAATTAAAAAATATGCAAGAAAGAAATAAATATATTTAATTATAAAAATTTAAAAAAATAGAAACATGTAAGCTTTTTAACCATTCCGTGAAATCTTACTTTTGATTTGGTGACATTAATGCGCCAGAGAATCAAAAATATATAAAAAAGAAAATAAATTGAAAGGAAGTGTAGAAATAGATAGAAGATTAAACAATAAATTAATAATTAAAAACATGTCTGCTTTTTCTCCATTCCATGAAATTTTGTTTTGATTTTGTTAAATTAATGCTCTAGAGAATCAATATGTTAAAAAAAAATTAAAAGAGAGTTGAGAAACTAAAACAAAGAAAAATAAAGTAAAAAGATGTAAAGAAAGGTTTTACGCAGATTTCGAATTTACAATGGTAAAACAAATAAATTTACTGTAATGTATATTTAAAATAAAATACAGGATAGTTCGAAAACGAAATTTATATAAACATATATTTGTATATATAATTATATTAACATATGTTTGTTTAAATAATTTGAGCAAATATTTAAGGAATCAGCAATATTCATTTTTCTTGGTGTGGGTTGAAAAACTCGTGAAAACTTTTGTGGGTTAGACAGTACTGAAGGGCATTCAAAAGTTTTCACTAAAACACTCAACCCACACCATGAAAAATTAATATTGTTAATTCATTAAATATTTCTTAAAATTATTGGGAATATGGTTAGGAACGGGATTGCAGACCGCTTTCTGATAAACTTGTAGTAAATTTATATTAAATTGGAACACGTGTTCATGCACTTTAATTTGCCTTGATAATGTACAATGACAAAATTCTTTAGTATTAGGATTCTTATTAATACGTATTCCGACATCGTGATAAAAGCTTACTATGAAACCTGTCAATTTATTCGCTAAAGGACCACAATTCAGTTTTTAACCAGATTTACAACAAAATTGAAGAGATTCTTAATAAATCAGCAATATTAAATATCCATTAGTTTCCTCTGTGCAACAAAACAAAATTTGAAAAGGACCTTACTACATGGCTGTAAACAAGTATACAGGGTGTCTTTATACAATAAAGTGCGATATTAATAAAATTTCAGGAGGTGATTCTAGATTCTAGAATTATGGTAGAAGTAAAAAAGAAAAATAACTTCTGTAAATTCCAATTTTGTTTACCTTATTAAAATATTTTTCCATAGAAGAATGTTTATTTTCTCATACAAACCATTCAAATATCTAACCTAAAAACTACCTCAAAACGTTGGAATTAACTGCCTCTCGACCCATCTTCTTAAACCAGATTTGTAGGGATGGATTCAAACGTTTGTCACTCTTGGACGCATTGACCCCCAGGTTCCTACCTACCCCTCAAACCTTTTTTTTCCTTTAGAAAACTTCTTCTCCACAGATGACATATGCCCTGAGGGATTTTTTCTTTTTCAAAATATTACATTTGAATATCTGCGAAACAACTGGGCCTTATTGTTATTTGGGGTAGTTGTCATATATTGCACCCATAAGTTGTACCCTAATAAATTTTGATTTTGTGAAAATGTTTTTACTCATTCCTCCCATTTTCTGGCACATTTTTTTTTTAATTTAACGATAACGCAAGTTTTTTGTTTATAATAATTATTTATATATGACTTAGATGACATTTTTTAAAACAAAATGTTTTCTTGAAAATTAATAACTTTAATTTCGATTTTTTTTTCAGTTTTGGTTTTATTTCCAATTCAATAGCGTATTCGACGTAAACACGTATTTTTTACAACGATTCCATATTAATATTAATTGCGTACATGTTCATATAATAAAGTAAATTTTTTTATTTTAAAATGTGGAAATATTATTTGGAAATTCGCTAATACTACCGATAATTAAGAAAGAATAGTGATAAAAACATATATTATCTATTAACTCTTCGGGATAATTGGGTCGGTTTTACAAACAAACCGCTATTACCCGCAGCTCATATAATCTCATAGAAATCGTTTTATCCATTACTGTCATGTGTAGATATATGATTTAAACGGTGTTAGAAAGAAAAATAGTAGCACGTTTTTTATTCAAATCCAGAAGTTAACAAAACTAAAACATACTCTTCTATTTTTCAGTAATTAATTTTATGTGAAACGACAAAAAATTGAGACAACTAATGTTCATAATGCATTTTTGTAATAAAATTTTATGTTTTCTCAATCAGTAATTCCTTTTCAGTATTTAGACGAAAAAACATAAGATGATTTGTCAATTGTTTCAATTCTTTTGGGCAGAATATGCTCACGGTTATCATCGCTAATTCGATGAAAACGGCAAATAACATTTTTCCTCTAACCTAAGCACACTGGAAGCTTAGGAAAAAAACCACAGACATAGGAATTAATAGACGAGAAGATAATGGCGAGGGGTAAAATCAACTGTTGAAGAACGAAGGGGGTGAAGCTGACTGTGATTCGTCAATAAATCAATCTGACAGTAAATAGGCATCTCGCACTATAATATCACCATTTACTTCTTAAAAGTTAAATCTGCTTTTGAATGAATAGACATTTTTACATGGGAGCGCAAATTACTCGCCACGTTATGAACAAATTTGCGAAGTCCAAATTCGGCAAAAAAATTCGGTTCTATTTTCAGAGTCGAATATTTCGTTTAAGTATTTAGTTAAGACACTTTTATAAATGTTCATAATTTACTTCCCAGCAACCAACCAGCTTTGTGTTTCGCGTCCAGACGTTTCTCGATGTGATAGTATATTATGTTTCTACAAATGATCCATATTATACGATGTGCATATGCTTAAAATAAAGTAAAATAATGCTTATATATGGAATGTAATACGACAATTGGGTTTATTCTCTTTTTCACATCTATTTTTACAAGTTTTCATAGCACAAGTCAACATTTTGCCGTGTTATTTCGTAAAATGAACCGATGATGCCTCGACCATAGTTCGCACAAGAATGATGACGTCACGTTTTCAAATTTCACTTGAGGCCATACGCGAGCACAGCCGGCTCCAATGGAACCGGTATGGGGAGTGGGGATAATACGCTTTTAATCACTTAGGGCAGGTCTACTAATATTCATATGTCTATGAAAAAAACCTAATTAGTTTGAAACTCGGGACCCTGCAGAAAATTCAAATATTATATCGGTTTTAGACGGAAAATATCATTCTTCATGTATGTATTTAATATTGCTGAATCATTAATCACACCCGTTAAAAGCTTGTTCTATTTATTTATCTGCGTAAAATAGAAGTAATACATTTTACTGAATTAGAAAATTTACGTTGTGATGTCACAAAATATATCTATGGCATTAACAAATCAAAAATAAATGTTTTATACATTCCGTCAGGACTAAGGACGGGTTGTTTCACAGAATTTGAATAATTCTTCTAAGTATAATTCTTCTTCTAATTTCTAAGTTAATTTTCAAATTCCGTGAAGGTTCTTTTCATATTCTATTATTATATCATATTGACCAGTCGCTTCACAAAACTGAAATAGTAACTGAATTTGGATAGAACCTCCACAGAACTTGAAAATCAACTTTGAAATTTAATGAACTGTTCTAATTGTGATTGGTGGCGAGATGGCGTCGAGAAAAATAACATCTTCATTTACTAGTAAAAAAATTTGACTTCAAACGTTCGACATTTCCAAAAATTTGACGTCCAATATTATATTTTTAAATAAAAGATTTTTTTCAATTTGTGTGGGTGTTTCAGGCTATTAATTATTGCTTTTAATAATTTTTTATCCTTTATGCTATGCATAAAGTAACCTTGTCTTATAAACTTTTTTTTAATTGCTTTAACTCCTAGTAAATAAATGGTGGGCTATGTTCATCGGTAGTTATGTCAATGTATTTAAAAATAAATAAAAATTACGATTATCAACGCCTGAGATGTTGTTTATTTTATATCGGTAATGTGAGACAGTTTTTCGATAATCACTGTTAAAATACACACCAAAATTATTCATCATCTGGTAGTTTGAGGATCTGAACGGTTTATCTGTTTAAAGAAATTTGATCACATGCAAGTATCTTCGAAATGGTTTTCACTATTCGATTATTATTTTTTTACTCAAAATATCTCTAGATTAATTTATATGTCGTCGAATGAACTCGTGTAGGTGTAACAGTCCTATTTCTGTCTAGAATTCTATGTATTGTGGGCACCTCCAATACTCCATGCATGGAACCTTTTTCAGACGACATCCGCCAGCTGACCAGCTTTCGAAATGTATTTCTAATGAAAGGCAAATACCATAATAGGGTTTCTAAGAAGCTTTTTCGTCTTTCATTTCCTGTAAGAGACACAACACAGATTGGTAGAGGTATATCAAAGAAGTGATTTATTATGTATTCCATTTAAACGATATTAATCATAGACGTCCATGATATTAATTTTGTTGTTTTTTTATATTGTTAATCCAATTACAATCTTCTCATTCTGACAATAAATCTGGGAAGATAATTAAATTACACAAAAAATAATTATTAATTTACAGAGAAATGTTTGTTTACTACTGTTTCTGAAATTTCATTCAACAGCGCTGTTGTGCTCGTACATATTTTATGCCTTGTGGTAACTTGAATAAGTCATAGAGCCATGTACAAATTTTCAGGCACGTATAAGCCATAGCATTCCAAGAGAAATGGGCTATCAATGGAGTAAGGAATTATATTAAAACCAAGTATTGCAAGATTTGCATAATGTATTGTATCTAGGCTTAATCTATTTGTTGCCCCAAGTAAGTCTATATGGTGCATGAACCTCGGATACGTTCCACATATAGACGTGCGTCCGCATATAGACGTACGTGTGGATTTGTTTACATATTTAGTTTGGTGCGGAGTCCACACACCACTAGCATACTCCAGCTTACTTCTTATAACGCCATCAAACATGGCAATCATTGGTTCCGGGTCAATAAACTGTTGACATGTTCGTTTATTTGTATAATTATTGAACTCCCGTAGGACTTTTGAAATATAACATAAGTTGAAATCTTACATTTTACAGAAATATACTACATATCGGTACGTAAATTCATGTCAGTTTCTTTAAAAACTAATTAATTTCGCTTTGATGGAGGACGAAAAGGTTTTGAATACACCGAAAAGGTCTGTATATATGTATTGGCAGTTCGATGAAATCGCGCTAGTGGTGAGTGATGTGAATATTTAGTGCTATGGTTTTCACATTCGAAAAGATGCTTGAGGCGAGTAGATTTAACAAGGACACGGATATTTATCATACTCGATATTATTTGATGGCAGTCTATGAACTTATTGAGTAATTTATAAAGGCTAAAAATATAATTAATCTTTCGGGATAACTTTATTGAGTAAAACCTCAAATTGAAATATTTAAATATTGAAGACAATATTAGTGATTTCTAAACGAAAATCTGAAACAGAAAAATCAGAAAAGGAAACGGTCACATCTCTGTCACGGAAAGACAAGGGTCCTGGGTTTCGAGTCCCAGATGTGACCGTTTCCTTTTCTGATTTTTCTGTTTCAGATTTTCGTTTAGAAATCACTAATATTGTCTTCAATATTTATATATAATTAATCGTTCTCCGGGTAGAAAATGGTTAAAGTTTTTGATAAGACAATAATGTTTTGTAGCAGATATCAATCACAGGTTGTCCTGATTTATATTGAACATGTCTAAGAAACTTCATTCTTACTTTCTCCAAGCGTTGTAAGTTACAAGTACAAATAGGTTACCAACAGAAGATGCGTATTCTAGCTGCGATCTCATAACTTTCTTTTCTTTTTTCTCTTTGTAGTATTTTATTTATTTACTAACGCCCTTTTTTGGGGCTTTTACATAAGAATATTAAGAAATATACATTATTTATTGTACATAACGGAATTGCTTCATTAACAACATTTTATGTGTCTATAAAGATAAATTGAAGATGTCCACTGACTTGGTATAATTGTTCCCCTCCATTAGTATTCAGGGCAAAGAGAAATACATATAGTAGTTAGTCCCAGAATTTCTGCATTGAAATAAATCCTGACTTCTTGTATTACGTTGTGAAATCCAGAAGCTTATCAATTCTAGCAATACCGGACTATCAACTAAATCATTTAGAATTTTATATAGAAATACCAAGTCAGTGACAATTCTTCTGTCTGACAATTTGAGCATATTCATATCATTTAACAGAGTGTTGTAGTTCAACATAATTGCTGGAACACCCATTGTAAAATTTATAAAAAGGTAAGAATTTGTTTTGTATTCTTTCAACAGCTTGTACATGTCGTCACCTTAAAGCAATAGTGGGATATCTTCGAAAAATACACTTTTGAGATAAGTATGCAGTTCGATGTAAAATTTTGAGCTCTATATGATGCATTACTGGGATATTTTGTAAAAAAAAAATTGCCAGTGTTACAAGTAAAATCTCAGTATTGAAATGTTCGGTCACTCAGAGCAACACTGAGATATTGATGTTGTCCCACTGTTGCTTTCAAAAGGTCGTTTAAAATACTGAAATAAATTTATTGTCTCACTGTAGCTCTATAGTTTTCAACAAGTTGGGTGATCTTGGAAGAGAAACATAAATAAACTGAAGGTGAATACTGGTCAGGAGTATGTAGCAAAGTCAGGAAAAATACGCAGAGCAAAACAAATTAAGCCTGTGCTGTGTACTAATTGTAAATACAAATGTTCTGAATCTGTTTTGGAAGTTGATCGATTAAAATATTTTAATATTTATGATTCCATGAATGCTAGCTAATAGTGGTTATTATTTTGAGAGAGATGGACTTAACATACGTATGTGTAAGATTTTTTTATGGCAACCTTAGATATAAGCAATAATACCATAAGCACTGCATTAAAAAAGAAAACAGACAGCTTCCTGCAAAAGGATGATTTAGTTGATGGTGTTATGAATCACATCAACAGCTTTAGTAGAGTGGAATCGCACTATTATCGTGCAGGATCATCTCGGATCTCCAAATATCCAAAAGATGTACAATTTGTACAAATAGAAGTGTGTCTCGGTAGGTAATCTCTATGTTACACACTCTACATACAATTCAATACCAAATTCAATATATATTTTTTTTAACCAAAAAAGAACTTTTGTGGATTTTGTGTATAATACAACTATAGTACTGCAAATGAGATATTAGAAAAAATAATAATATTCTGAACACATTCAGAATGTAAAGCTATCTCGACAAGAAAAAGATAAAAACATTACCAAGACCACTGATGATACTGTAGTTGCCATTTATGACTTTCAAGCTGTTATGCCGTTGCCAAATGGCAATATATCTATTTTTTATAAGAGCAAGTTAAACGTTATAACTTCTGTATTTACAATACCAAACAAGACAGGGCCATTGTTACATGCGGCATGAGGGTGTAGCTAAAAGATGCGCAATTGAAATATCTACCTGCGTGTACACATTTTTAAAAGACCTTTGCCAAGGGAAACGGGAAGTGATATTTTATTCTGATAACTGTGTGGCACAGAATAAAAACAATTTTATTTATTTTCTATGTACATGCATGCACTATGAACACTTGATATTCAAATCATTACCCATATATACCTAATTGTTGGGCACTCAGAGAACAAAGGAGACTCCATTCATTATTGCATCGACAGAGAAAAGGTCAGGATTTTAAAACAAGGCCTAATATTTATTCCAACGGAGTTAGCGATGATCATAAAGTGTTCCAAGAAGAATGAACCTCGTTATAAGTTAACAGAAATGGAAACAACGGACTTCATTGACTGGAAGAAGGTATGTGAGAATACTGGAAAAAATTTCTCAATAAACATGGACAAAAATAAATGTATTTGGAATAAAGTTAAGATTTTACAGATCACTAAAGACGAATCGTTAGTTATCAAATACAAAAGCACCTACACCGAGGATCCATTTAATCAGAGCATTAATGTGAGAGAGCGACTAAAGAATGTTCGGAATGAGAAAAGTATAATTCTAGGACCAGCTTATACAGCTCCACCCTTCAATTCCACCGAATAAAAATCGTGATTTCTTATTTGTTTGCCAAAGTGGTGTTATACCAAAAAAACCTCATAATTTGTTTTGAATTAATTAATACTGCTAATACAGACTGCGATGTACAAGAAAAAAATAACGATGAAGGTTCATTGTAGGTTTCCAGGGAATCAACACATATTTGTTTTATTTTTTTGTTCTTAAAGTTCTGTAAAAAAAATTACATACCTTTATTCTAAAGGTTTTCTGTTATTTTTGATACATACCTACTTTTTATTCTTGGTTTTCTGTTAATTTTGTTACATACTTTTATCCTTAAGGTTTTTCTGATATTTTTGTTACATACATTATATAACGCTTCTCATAAATAAATTTATAAGCACAAATATATATTTTTTTCATTTTTATTCCACCTTACTATCGTCAATTGTCGTATTGACAAACTATAGGAGTAGGTGGGTGTGTACTGTTGAAAATGTATTTATGATTATAAACATCATGGAAAAACATGCAGAAATTAGAATTATTAATTATTTAAAGCAATTATTAATTATTTAAAGCAATTATTAGCCTGAAACAGTCGTACACATTGAAAAAATCTCCCGAGGAACAATTATTAATTCATTTATCCATCTAAACTCGTAATATTATTACTATGCTACACTGAGATAATTTGAGATGATTACCAAACACTCCACGCAACAGTGAGATATTTCCAGATTTACGTATACTTTGTCAAAATTAGTATGAAAAAATTAATTATTTTTCTATTATTACAATTTTGTGTTGATGTTAAATAATTTACCTCTCTTATACTATATCATTAATCTGCAAGATTAGTTAATTTGATGCTGCTAGAGCTCACGCAAACCTAAAAGTCCTATTATCTCAGAACAGCATTTTTCAAGATATCCCACTATTGCTTTAAGGTGACGATGTATATTATAATGTGGGTTTATGAATGTTGTAACAGTTTGATATTCATTCATATTTAAGGGTTATAAAATAAAAGAGGGAGTAATAAAATGACAAAATTTATAAGAAAAGAATGACGCAGTTTTAAAAATTCATCATTTTAATTCCAGACTGAATGACTCTGAATTTCATCGTATAAATATCTCAGGATTTGGATGAGACTTGAAGAGTTCTTATCCGATTTCAATAACTTTAAATTATAATAAACATGTCGATAAGTTAATATATTTTTAAATGTAAATCATTTTATTATGCGCCAAATCATTTTTCAAGATTATTATAAAAGTGAAAGGATTAACAAGAGCTAAACCAAGCGAAAACTTATAAACTAATATATTCCATTTGGGTCGCCATTCTAGTCTATTTCAACAGAAGCAATCTTCCCAACATGCCTTCCATTGTTCCATATATATATAGTATGGTATAATTCTAAGTGACCAGCTCAACCACATGGGCTCCATTGAAACCAGAGGCAAGTCAGCATCTCAGAATCTGGTAAACTGTACAGGGCCTGCAGATACTGCTAATAGTACACAACTGCTGACCCTGTACAAATCGCAAGTGCGCCTTACAATTTGGCAACCACTGGTCTACTTGCCTCTGATTTATAATAACTATAAATTGTCCTCTTACATACATTTGTTAATTAACTAATTTATTTACTGTGATTCGTATTGGTGTAATTATATTAATAGATTCGAAGGATTTGGTTAAATCAGAAATTAACTTTTTAACACTTTACAATGATAACAATAACTCGTATTGTGGTGGGCGTATTGCCTACACGGAGAAATAAACTTTTGCCCTCACGATAAATTAACAGGCCTTATTAATAAAATATCAATTTTTAGAATGTTTATCAATTTGCCTTGATAATGTATTGTGACCATACAAAGAATTTTCATTATAATGCATAAATATTCGGATTCTTGTGAACACATTTTCCGATATCATGATATATTCGAAATTTACTAAAAGTTTGTCAAAAAACCTGTTAATTCATTCGTAAGGCCTGCCAATCTCTGAATTACCAATAATTTGCAGAGATTTTTTATAAATCAAATTTTTCCGATTTTATGTCTGGATTAAATCTTCCCCATAGGAAAAACTAAACCCTTTCACACACTTTTCCACAAATGATCTTAAATAGTCAATCAACATTATGCAAGTGCATTATATAAGCAAAATAAATACAAAACAATACAAGAACAACACGTCAACCTACCAGAGATGAAATGGGAAAATAATTCACCGACTCCAGATATTTTCATATCAGAGGTTCGGCTCGGTAGAACTCCTAACAGGGCCTATAAATCCTACTTATCTCTTAACATAAATATTTAAAATATCTTTCCTTATCCTACATGTATTCAAAATGACCGACTTTTGCATTTTTATACATAAATTTTTTGATAGATCTAATACGCCTAAATTTTTAATGAGAGATCTAGGTATAATGCCAGTAGCCGAAATAACAAATGGTAATATTTTTATAGTTTGAGAATGCCAAATTCTTTTTATCTCATTTCCTAGATCTGTGTATTTTCTTATTATTTCATTAAAAAATTTTCGAATATTACAGGAATTTGGAATAGCGACATCATAATATTATTTTTTTCTCAATTGGTTAACATTAACATTAAAAAAAAAATTCATAAACGGATTAAATCACAAAATAGACATTACGTAGCCTTGCTAAACATTGTGTATAGTATAACACACTGGCAACACTGTCCCCCATACACGATTACTAATATAAGTATAAGCTTTGTGCTTCTACAAATGCAAATAATAACTTTCCTAAATCTTTTCAGTCCATACAGCCTTTTTGGGGGGCACGAGAACATTTCAGGTTTCTGGCCAAAAAGTTTTCCATTTACATTTAATGAGAAATATTCATAACGCTCCCTTATACTCGTATATACGGCTGAACAACTTTTACATCCCATTCTTAATTTTTCATTACAAATACCCTTTCAATCGGAATTTCTCTATATACCTGCTTCGCAAAAGGTCCATAAAATGTTTTTGCCAGTAAGTAATTTCTTGTTTTATTTTTATTTATTTATACTGTTTTTTTTTCAGATGTTCTCAGTTACATGATATTTTTAAATTACTTATTTTTTCGTCACTTGAGAACAATCCAGTATTCAGTTATTTATACATAATACATACAATTCTCAGTTAAAGAATACATAAAAATTCAAAATTATGAAAACTCACTTAAATGGTAACTTACAATACAAATAACAGCAAGAGACCCAAGTGATACAAAATATAATCATCCCAATCATTGTTACATATTTTTGAGCAAAAGTAAGATATTTTTTCTGAAACTGTATAAATTATCGTTAAAAATGTCTACAATACACAAAAATTATGCGATATTATCATTGATGTAAGTCGTATTTGGTCTATGGATATTATACCAATCGAATGAACACTGTTATAAACTATAAAAATCGTTATTTAGACATGTCAAAAAAGTAAACAAAGGAACTTCAAATTTAAAACATAAAATTATTATTAAAATAAAATAACGTTGATACCCACTTTATCGCTTTTTGATTTAATGCTTATTAGTTCCAATGTAAAAATTAAATTTTTATTGACCTTTAAATAAATTCAACGTATTAGGCAGGAATATTCTTACATCGACGGCTGAAATTAGTGAACCTTTCATTATTGCGTTAAGTGACGATAAATAACCGTCCGACGTTAAGTAGTCATTTAATTTTTGTTCTTATGAACTTTCATGTAAAATTAGTAGGTTCATATTATAATATAGTAATTATTATGCATCTTTAATTGTTGCGTTAGGTGACGTTAAATAACCATTCGACACAAAGTAATTAATTTATTTTAAGTAATGTTATAAGTGTTGAAGGAAATTATAATAATTTGCACCTAAATTCATGTTTTGTGATCTGTCGTAAGAAAATTTTGAGGTTTGAATATAATAACGATAAAGGCTGTTGAAATATTGGGGTCGCTTGTGACACTGTGCAAAGGGCAAGAATAATAGGCATGTATCCCCAGGCGGTAATAAATATCTTAGGAATCTCATTAGCCGTTAAAAAAATCTCTATTTTCTCCTATAAAGTTTGATGGGAATCTTCAATCTTAAAAAAACCCGTAGAAAATACCTGTCTAACATTTTCAGCGGTCTTATATCAAAAATGTAGAAGAACTTGTTTGGTTGATTCTCTTCCATTATGAAAAAACTTTTATTTTATTTATTTTCCCTTAAAATAATAACTCCGTTTTAACGATGTCTAAGTAAAAAATATGATTATTAAAATTATTCCCAAGAAAACAGAAACTTCTTATTAGATTATCTTAGCTTAAGTCAATTCCGATGTAGTTTATGAAATCTAGTGACTTTTTTGGTTTCGTCCGTCCTATAATTTGACCAATTTACATATAAGAATTTGTCATTCTTGCTTATAATTATTATTTATTAATTTTTAAAAAAGAAAGACAAACATTCATGTGTAACGAATAACCTGACAATATTTAAAAATCTCCTACTACCACCACAGTAAGCGGAAATGTTGCTTGTGTTGTGATGAAAGACTTAGCCAGCTGAATAATTGAACACACTACGCCTGGGTGAGACCCAAACGCGATGTCAACTCAGCCACGGCCGGACTTATAATTACATGTCCGAATGAAACAAAGGGTACGATCATCAATTTGGTAGGCGGACCCAATTTGGGAGGCGGGTTTGGGTACGCCGCCCCGGGAACCATTTGTTTGATAACCAACAGCTCTGCTATAGGTCACCGGGTGTTCGTCGGGTGAGGTGTGTTAAGGAAGCGCTTACCCACCAGCCGCGTGGCGTGCCAGATCTGGAGAGGCTGGTTTGGGGAAACTCCTCGACTCGAACTGGTATTGCGACCCATTGCCTTGCGCCCCAGTGGGAGTGGGAGGGAGTATGTCCGTCACTCCTGATCCCTAGATTCCTACCCAATCCTCATACCTTTTAAGTAGTCAAAACTTCCTCTCCTTCATTTTCTTAAAAGATACCCTCAACACAGCATCTCAAAAGATGACATATTCTGTGTGTCTGTTAAAAAAATAAAAATGGTTAGTCAGTCACTTGATTTCATAAAATATGATTTTTGCGTTAGTTTACCATGAAAATGCTACAAATCATAACCGTTAACAAGTTTAATATTTTTTCATATTTAAACTCCATACAATGTCAACTTTTTTGAACCGTCTGGAGTCTGTGAGACTATGGCATTCCCAATATTAGGTTTTTTTGAGGCTAAAGCTAGTGGGGAGAGGAAGTAGAAGTGGAAAAAGAATATTGGGAAGTACCTGGCTAGTCAAATCTGGTCACCAAACACGGCTAATTCCATTTCAAGCAACCATTCAATTTGGAATTGTGGTCTAACATCATAGCGATACTGAGAGTGTCTTACCATCTGAAACATGCCATATATATATATATTTTATTTTTTTTATTTTTTTTATTGAATTAATGGTAATAGGACAAATTAAATTAAACAAGCTGGGATTTGAACCCGCCACCTCCGGATTGGTAGTCAACAGCCTTACCCCTGGAAGACCAAAAAGGTAGTTTTTATTCGCGGTATGAGCATTAAATTATAACGTTAACTGGTATTTTCATTTTAAATTATCCATGCGATTAATATGCGAAGCGGCTAACATTTATTTCGCTTTCTGAATATTCAACAAGTAGGAAGATCTCGTATCCCCGCATACGCTCATGCTCGGATTGGTCGACTCCCAACTTTGGATCCGGGCTGTGGATATAATATTACCTAACCCATTCCTGAGTCTTTCCTTAATCTGTTTCCACACTTCCATCCACTTTCTTGGGCCTTCATATCGGCTTATTTTCCAAGCTTGAATTATGTTTCGTTAATATTGAGGCAATTTAGTTTTATCTCCCACAGTCAAGAAAGCACGGGATGTCATAATTCCAACATACCCTAATTTAGCTTATCTTTCGGAGTTTTCAAACGAATACTTACGTATTTCGAATGGCTTTATGAATGAACTGTACAAATGATTAATAATCGTCCCACGTTACGTCGGAACATTAATCAATGGTATGGAATAAGCAACATTGGTTTCAATGGGTGTACGCACAGCTTCAATATATTACCCAAAACCAAGAATTTTAACCAGTCTAACCATTGATGTATTATACTAGATTAGCCCTGTCTAGTTAAATTCATTTTAAAAATGACACCAATAGCGTACGTCACAAATATGGAGACGAACTTAACAAACCAACTCTGTTTAAACTTCTTGTACAAGCGTTCAATCTCGTAGGCGAAACCAAGGAACAGCGTTCATTTTGATACCGAGGTGTTGTTGTAATTTGAATACAAAGCCCAACATTTTTTATTAAACCAGGTCTGAATCAGGTAAAGGACTAATAAATAACACAAAATAGTTTTTATTTTCACATTTTTAGTTTTGGATTCTGTCCACTACATATGGAACCGAAAAGGGAAACGTACACATATTTACTATTGAGGAGAAGTTTTATGAATTTACAAAATTATTTATATAAAATAGTATATAATTATCAAACAAAGCGTTTACTTTGTCGCTTGACACTTTAATCAAATGAAAAGTTATTTTGTTTTAAACCACTTTGTTAGATTTATAAAACATCATAATAAAAAACTAGTCTAGGTACAAACATTAATAAGGTATAAAATATAATATTAAAATAAAGCGAGAGAAATCATATTAGACAAGGACAGAGCTTCAGAGAGGGTGTGCTGGGGTGGGACAAGGGAGAGTGAGTGTTACATGGTAATAATATCAATTTATTTATGCCCATTAAATAAGCTTTTACATTGTGTTTTTTGTTGTTCTGTTTGTCTTCTTTTTTCGAATATAGGCACAACTTTACATATCTACGGAAAAAATTATGATTGTATCTTCCTTCTCTAGGATTGGAGTAAACCGCGCTAACAACCTTGCCAAATGCATGCCGATTGGGTAGGACCGACATTTTTTTCGTTTATTAACTGCCTTAATGTCATACGATTTCAGAGAAATGCCTATTCATGTATGTTTATTTTTGTAGTGCCATTTTTGTGAAATATATAGATGGTGCTTAATCAAAGCTAGACAATAACAACCAGTAATTAAAATAACCTTGTAATAATATAATTAACCTGTTAATTCATTCGTTAAGAGCCTGCAATCCCTTTTTTAAATAAATTATAAAAACTCTGTTCCGACATCTTGATAATTAATGTATTCGAAATTTACTAAAAGTTCAACCAGTAACCTGTTCATTCATTGGTTAAAGGCCTGCAATCCGTTTTTTTTTTAAATAAATTATCAAATACTTTTTTTCCGTATTAGTAAATATACAATAAATAATAAATATTACCCAGTTATTTTCACATAATTGAATCTGGATTGCTTATATCCATTTCTCATTTTTTTCTCGATTTCTGGGGAAACCTAAGCGAAATAAAACATTTTAAGAATAATTATTGGAATTTATCTATATAAAAAATATTTATTCCTATACCCAACAATTTTAGCCTACATGAACGTTCCTATTTATGTAACATATATTCCACCACCTTCGTCACCTCTACAGCAATAGTTATAATTATATAAATAAATATGACAAAAACATCGCTTGTCGCTAATAGCTGTTGCGCTGATTAAGATAACATTTAAAAAATTATATATAACTTTGTAATACATATATTTTTTCAATTAAAAAAAATGTAATTAACATAGTACACACAAAATAAATTACTCAACGACGCGATTTTTCCTATAATTTCACACGCAAATAGGTAATTGTGGATTTAATACAACCCTGAATTAGAGACGAGCCCAAATAAATAACACATACTTCTAAAGTTTTTTAAGTCTATCAAGTAAAAACGCGAAATTTTTAACCAACACATCAATAACTATCATGTGCTAGGCTCGTGCCATGTCGTATTGTTTATATGTATTCGTTAAAAGTGTATAACACACTGCATGACGTCATGGTTGTGAGAAGTTTGAAAGATGACGTCAAAAAATTTACTTGTCAATCGTGAAATTCTATTAATTTCTGATATTTGTTAATGCGCTGCCTTCAAGCTATCTGTAAGTTACTTATATTTTTTTGTATTCGGGTAGCTGATAACATTTTCTAAAATAAAGTCCGCGGTAGGTACAATCTAAAATATTTGGAACTGGGTTATTTTTGTGATTGAAAAAATGAACTTGCCCAGCCATAGCTGAGAAGCAAAATAAGTAAACTCTAGACCAACAAAAGGCAAAACGCAATGCACAGTGTCCATTTCGCATTGCGACACAATGCGTGGACCTTTTCATAAATGTGCACCAAATGTGAACCAAACCAAAATTGTGTTGGGGTTATTTTTCAATGGATATCCCGTGTCTAGTCTAATTTAGTCTATGAGTCTAACCTTCCAAGCTGATCTTCTTCCTTTGACTTTAAAAGATATGAACGAATCTACTCTTTCCATGAATCCTTCTCAAACATTAATATTTTTGTGCTGATTTAACAGTATAAGTTAAGCCTAGTGTAAATCACCAATCTGGGGGCTTACTCTGTATCTTTCGAAACTTTCCTGCCGCCGGTTTAGCCACGTCACAAACTCGTATTAACGATTACATAAGAAACCTTCCTACAGAAGCAACAAAACTACTTATCAACTCTTACGTAGTCTCACGTCTCGATTACAGCAACGGCATTTATGCCAGCCTTCCAAAATATCAAATTGACAAACTTCAATCAGTTTTTAATGCAGCAGCACGACTCATAACCAGGGTTTCAAAATAATCGCACATTTCAAAACACCCTCGTAACCTTCACTGGCTCAAGTGCCCTGAAAGAATCCAGTACAAACTGTGCTGGATGGTGTTTAAATCCATCAATGAAGTGGCCCCACCCTACATCTCTGATCTATGCTTCCCGGAAAACACTGGTCTGAGGCAGTCAACTCTTAGATCAGCAACATCATCAGCTGTAGGCAGACTGATAGAACCTAAGCGCAAGCCAAATACTAAGTTTGGTGATCGCGCTTTCGGAGTATCTGGGCCAAAGGCTTGGAATAAACTCCCTCCGGAACTAAGATCCATAACAAGTCCAACAGAATTCAGGTCTAAACTAAAAACTTACCTTTTTTAGCTGTCGTACACTTAAATTAAATATACCATTCCTAAGAGAAAGTCCAGTTATATTCAATTTTCTAATTAAGTCCTAAATCCTGTATCTAAATTTCGCTAATAAACAATTAGATAATGTTAATTAAGTGTAAATCTCAAGTGACCTACCAGGTAAGTATTGTACTGTATATTATCTACATAAATAGTTAAGTAATAACATAGATCACTGTATAAATGTATTATAAATTTTTACAGCGCCCTTGAGGTGATTTTGCACAAAAACGGCGCTATACAAGTCATTCAATTATTATTATTATTACGGTATTCAAAATTTCCTCGTCCTCTGGTGCTATACACTCGGTAAGTATTTATATATTGTAATTAATTAATGCAATACTGAAATGTATTGCGGAGGGATACCTAAAAATTAAACTCTGTGTTTAGTTTATTTAGAGAGATATTTTATTAATTAGAGACGATGTTCACTCAGTTGACAGCACCGGCAAGTAAAGGTTAAACCACGAACATATTGGTTTGTTAACCCAAAAGATACAAAGTAGGCTCCATGGTGTCTTTTTGAGCGATCATATAATTTTTTTTATTAAAACAGTTTTTTTAATAAAACTGATTACGTATAGTTATCTTTTTCATTTCTGTAAAAGATTCCAATACGCATAACAGCAGACCTATGTACAAAATGACACTTAGCAATGTATTTTCGGCAAAGGCTTATTACGGGTTAACTTCGTACGCATTTTAAAAGCTCTTATAATCATCTTAGTTGTGTTTAAGAGTCAAGCTTAAATTTTTTTCGAGACCAAGAACTGGAGAGTGGACATATCACTTCAGCTATAAGACAATGGGATTACCCATTTTCAATCACTCAACAATCAACTCTGATAAAGGGACGTCAAATAACTAAGCAAACAAAAAGTTAGATTTTCATGTCATTCCACATAAAACTTCTCACCCATTGAATACATGACATCCCCATTTCTTAGAAGTTTCGGAGGGTTATTTATTTATTTGAATTATACACCCACACGGGCTTTTAAAAACATGTGAAATATTAGCATTTGAAATATACATTAAAGTTTAAATTATTTAGAACCCTAGCAGAAGGAATTTATTGTGCTAACACTAATTATTTTTAATTATTGTTGTATGTTCTTAGCCTTCTTGTAACTATAATGTCTTGTGAAAATAATTAGGCTTAGAAGATCGGTAGAATGTATGTTATGGTTTAAAATTCTATGTAGAAATGATAAAAAAGGTAATAGATGAAATAATTTTCTTCAAAGTAAGTGTGTTATTTAGAATTTTTCAAAAACTCTACGTAAAATTGCCAATTTGAACTGATGGCTCATATTTCACTCGAAGGTTGGTCTATGAACGCAATATCAATATTTTTACTATGCGTCAACCCTTCGCTGTCTATAAACGAGAACCCCACTTCGTATTTATTATGTATCAGTAGAGGGATATTACATCCTGGTTTTGCAAAATTAATCTCGATTTAATCGATTACAATATGTATAAAGGGGAAATCTTCAGGTAGCTGAGTATTTGGGGGTCTGGCTTAACATAAATTTATGGAAACTGATCTTACACCTGTGTAATACACCTTCATTAATAGTTTCTTGAATCGGATCCAGGTTAAATCTTACAGTCTTCTTAGAACTTGAAACGACAAAAGGTACCCAGTCGATTGGTTAATATTAAGTTTCATTTTACGACGTACTGATTCATTTTAGTAGTACCTGGGTATTTGATCAAGTAGATGAAACATTTGTGCTAAGGTCAAAAATACATATCAGTTGCCTTAGACACATATATATTTCTATCCTTTTTTTGTAAATACTGCCCTAGTCCCAATTACCCGAAGTCATTGAGACTGTTGCGTCTCCAAACTGAATATACATATTGTGAGAATAAAGCTTGGTACTTGGTAGTAGAAGAGGAAGAAGAAGGTTGGTACTTGGACTTGGTAGCGGAATAGGAAGAAAAAGGTTGGGAAATACCTGGGTCTTAAAATTTAGTCACCAAACATTGCTAAAACCATTTTAAGCAACGTTTCGTGTCAATTGTAAAAAAGGTTTAGCAATGTTAAGTGACCTTTAGAGTATTTACAACCCTGGATAAGGATACTTGGTGGTTTATCCGGACTATTTAAGGTTGCTTCTGAAACCGGCTAGCAAATTAATAAAAATAAAACGTCGCTAATTCATATGGCACCTGAAGGGAAATTTTATATCAAATTTATGTGGATGAAAAACAATATTCTTATGTTTTATTTTTTTTTATTTCTTTATTTTTATATTTATTTTACAACAAATCTAATATTGGACTGCCTAGTGTCAGCGATTTTACTGTTTTTCACCTGCTGTCCGAGCCCAGGTTGCCAGGAATTCAAATTTTCCGAATTGACATTTTCCCTTTTCACGAATTCTTGATGAAATATTTTCCTTTTAAGAGGTGGGTGATATTTCCGGTGGTCGGGTGGGTATCGAGTTTATTTTCCTCGTTTTACTAGAGTGATACTGAGAATACAAAACACAGTCATTCCGTTAGGAGGGACGGCAAGATTGGCAAGACAATATATTTAGCAAAATTCTCGCCGCTAGATACCTCGGGGAAATGTGGTTTAGATTGTTAGTTGAGCAGTCCAAAGCGTCGGATTCCTACTTAGACCTCGCGGGTTTAATCCTCTACAAGCCCTCTGACATGACGCAAGCAAAATGTATGCCTGTTTTACCGGTAGAAGGATGTATAAAAGTATTTTTAAGTGCGTAATTCGTTACCTGGAAATATTCGTTGGAATTTTTTAATATATTTTTTGAGTAATAGAGGAAAAACGTTATGATGCTCAATTTTTTTTGTAATGCTTTGTCTCTCTCTGGTGAAAAAAATAACACACTATCTTGGGTTATTTGTGCTGTGCGTTAGTCCTGCGTGAAATCTGGTTCAATGAACTAAAATTTCCTTTGAATTTAAAAGTAATTTTCATAATTGAAAATGATTGTGTACTTTGTGCCAACCGATAAAGTACTACCTATCTATAATACTTTTTTAAATATCACAAGAAAATTAATCTAAATCCATAAAAAATTATTATAAGCAAGTCGCCTAAAATATCCATACACTGGAGGTTAACCACCGCTTACCCGCCCTGGTATAAGTAACAGATGGTTACTCCTTCAGGGCTCTCACAAGGACTCTAATTTTTTTTGTTTAACGACTCTACATTTATTTTAAAATGAATCTAGACCTCCAATGTCCCTGCATAGTGGTTAGGCTGCGGGATGGCTACAATATTACACAAAAACACAAATAACAATATTAAAATATGTACAGGTATAGTAAAATAAAATAGGCCTAAAAATAATACAGGACGAAATAACTGCTTAAAGCCTAGGCCATCTGTAGAGAAAGAAAAAAAAAGAAAGGAAACACATATACATTCATGTTTATACTGTAGGAATCTACGTTTAAACATATATAAATATTACCGGAGAGTATTACACCCGTCCACTGGCAGTCCCATCGAGAATGTGCATGGCGATCGGTCTGTCCGTACACAAAGAACGACTACCGCGCCTCTCCGCCGGATTACCTGATTATGCCCTGAAGAAAAAGTATGTGGGAAGGTTGGGGGCGTGCCCGAAGACCCTAGGGACTAAGTGAGCGTCAGGCATTCGGAGGGTGGGCGGAAGGTTGTCGAGCTTGCTCGGCCATTCCTCAAGCCCACCATGGCGATGGGGGAGGCGCAGTCGACTCTGTGTGAACACTTGTCCGGTGTAGGAGGCGTCTGATTAGGCAGGGACAAAGTCTATTTCACACCCAAAACGGGTTGAAGACGGTACAGGACGATTAAAGTTCAGTTCCGGCTTACTGCACACACTCCTAATGATATGTAAAGCAAAAGAAAGAAGAAAAAAAATGATAAAGGACAAGTTAATTAAAAACTCAAATTATATTAATTAAATTCATTATGACGGATTGAGCGATGATGTCATCACTACCATCGCTCAAGGGGTCAGTCTCGCATGGAATCCTGCTGAAATAGAAACAATCATAACAAAGGAAATCATTAAAATAATAGCAGTTACTATGGAAAGAAGAGAAGCATTAACAGACAAAATTAAAAAGAAAACAGCAAAAAAAAAAAAAAATCAAATATATAATGCAAAGGTGATTGCAAACCTTAATATAAAATGAAAATAAAAAAAGAAATATACAGACATCATAACGAAGGTAATATGAGAGCAGGAAAAGAATTAACCGAGGAAACCAGAAGCAGTCACACATGGCACCTGAAACTCTGAATGATTTTAATCTAATCAGCGACTCTAAGATCAGGCCATCTCTCTACCCAAACCTTTGTAAACTTCCTCAGGCACTCAAAGTTCACCTTATTCGAAACGAGATCGGCATTCCATACCGGTCTTGTGATGACGTTCAGACCTTCCAACATTTCCTCTCTTGCATCCGTCAAAATCTCACAATGCCACAGAATATGCTCGGCAGTCTGGTCAGTATTGCCACATGCGCAGTTTGGATGGGGGGACAGGGCGAGACTGTGAAGTCTCCCCCTGAATTCCCCATGCCCGGAGAGAAGTTGGGTCACATGGTGATCCAGGTTTAAATATGCCTCTTCCATTCTGAGTTTAACAGACGGGAAGAATGAGTAAGTCCATCTTCCCGAATTTGACCTGTCCCATCGCGCTTGCCATTCACTCAGCGTTATTTCATGCATCTCTCTAAGAAGAGCAGGGAGAGACACAGATCCGCCTGGTATTAAGTTAACACCTAGGTGAGTAGCAGGTCTTCCTCTGATAAGCTTCTTCTTTGTTAGCACCTCCCTAATTTCTAAATCAATTGGCAATATGCCGGCCAAAACTGGCAAAGCGTCCGAGGCAACTGTTCTATAGGCACCAGAGAGTGCCAACAGGGGGATTCGCTGGCCCCTCTTGAGTGCCGACTGGATCAGTACATTATTCAGGCGGTGCTCCCACACAGAGGCTGCATAGGTGACTTGCGACACATACACCCCTCTGTATAGAAGGCGAAGCGCTGGAGAACGCAATCCCCACTCGGCAGTTGAGATCCTTCTCAGTTTCAAGAAGAGGGCTTGGGCCCTGCCTGATACACTCTTGACATGTGCCAAGAAAGAAGACGATCGATCCAAGAGAACGCCTAAATACCTAGTGGTTTCCGCAAATTTGATGTTTGAATCTCCCATTTTGATGCAGGGATTTCTCCCTCTATTGAGGGAGCCCTTCATCAGGAGACCCATGGTCTTTTGGGGAGCGAAGGTCAAACGATTTCTCTTACCCCATTCTAAAATTGCACTTAAACCTTCTTCAGCTTTGCACTCTACTTCTTTTCTGCTGTTCCCCGAGACCAAAAACAATTTGTCATCAGCGTAATCGACCGAGATACATCCCTCAGGCAAGGGCAACCTGGAGGAGTCGTCAAACAAAATGTTCCAGTAATCTGAAGCAAGAACCGAACCCTGAGGACAACCCATATTTACCTCCCGTTCAATAGTGACATCCCCGTACGACAGAATTATAGAACGGTTGTTGAAATAATCTGCGGTTATCTTGAATAACCTTGGAGAACAATTACGCGATTTTAGTTTAGAGAGTATCATCGGCCACCACGCATGATCGAAAGCACCAGTGATGTCTAAGAAGACCCCAATCACATACCTCTTAGGGCAAGCCTTCACCCATTCAAGCGCATATAAAATTGCGTGCTCCGTAGACATACCGGGGACGAAGCCAAATTGTCGATCGCTGGGTGGTGACAAAGTTTTCCGCAGTTGGCATCTAATCAGTTTTTCGAGAATTTTTCCAAATACAGGCAGCAAGGTGATGGGCCGGTACGCCTTGACATCTGTCCGGGGCTTATCATTCCCTTTTGGAATGACACGGAGCACGCCTTTCTTCCATACTGTGGGGAAAACTCCCCTTCTCATGCACGTGTCCAACACCTGGAAGAGCTCCTCCTTGGCGTAGATCCATACATTCTTCACTATTATGCCATTAAGTCTGTCGAAGCCTGGTGCCTTCTTTGGATCCAAACCCTTAATAATAGCGTCAACCTCAGCAACAGTTATATGTAACAAATTATCCTCCTGGGCGAGGTTCCTGGGCGGAAGCCGTGACAGATTTCTAATCTGTTTGTGATGGTCGCTTTCCCCTATTACAGAGTCTAAAGGGACTAACTTGCCCAGAAGTGTCCTGAGCGTAGAAGCCACGTCTACACTCTCAACATCCCTGCCGTCAATATTGGATGTAATACTGGTTCCCCAAAGTTATCCCAATTCGCCTGAGTGGTTTTGAAGTTCCAGGAGGATCTTGGAGCTTCGGTCTTCTTGACACCCACTTTAAAAGTAATTAGTCTATGATCAGAGGCAATTGCGCAATCGTGCACGGTCCACATTGATATCTTGTTCGCAACTGATCCAGAGCAGAGAGTTAGATCAATGTTGCTCTCACCAGAGTGGTTAGAAAAGGAAAAAAGTTTTCCTGGCTCATTAATTAAAGTTAGACCTTGCGCCGCAATAAGGTCGACGGCGTCTGATCGTTCCGTCCGGTAGTCACAGTTATCAAACCACAATGGCGAGCGAGCATTAAAGTCTCCTCCTATAACTATGTTACGACCTTTAAGCGCATTTAGGGCGCGCGTCAAGCACAAGATATGTGGTCCGACCGGGTTTCCGTATTTAAAGTATACCGATATCAGAATGATTTCAGTTTTACCGAAGTTAAATGAGACACAGGTTTGGAACTCGTTTGACAGCCCAACCAGAAGGAGGGGGCTGACCATCGAAGAATTAATCAGAACACCCGCCCCAGGTGAGCTGCCGACTTCGAGAACCGCACCCGGATGACTTACTGGCGTTTTACCTTGCCATGTGTACTTCTCCTGGATAAGCATTATGTCGATGTGCAGGTCAGTCATGACTCATGACCCGCAGCGACTCGATCGTGGCCACCCGGGACCTCTGCAGGTTAATCTGACCTATTATAAGGGGAGAATTACTGTCCATAATCCGTCATTCGAACTTGTGCTTCGATGGCGGCTTTGTATGCCGGGCATGCTCTGTCACCAGTCACGTGATCCGCGCACTTATTAAACTTAGTGCAGGTTGCACATACTGCAGCTTGAGCCTTTTTTGGACAGTCTTCGAAATCATGTCCGGTAACAGAACAGTGACGGCATGTGATGTGAACCTGAGTACATACTTTACTTATATGTCCATATTGATGGCACTTAAAGCACCTTGTTGCTCCTAAATAATCTCGTACTCTGCACGCGTTCCAGCCCAGGAAGCACAAGCCACCATCAATAAGGACTTTCCTGGCCTCTGGATGACATGTTATGATCATATTCATCGTGGGTGTGGAGTCCAGGAGGTATTACTTATACCTCCTGGACTGCTTGTTTGGAGAGCCACGCCACCACCCTTTATTTTCCTAGTACGAACAACCTGGAACCCATCTTTTTTGGGGTTTAGGAGCTCTATAAGTTTCTTTTGCGTATCTTCTGAGGTCTTACCTTCAGGGATTGTTGAGTAAAATAACACGGTTGGTTTTAAGGGAGGCAGTGATCGCTGGATACCATCCACATTAATAGTTTTGGACATGGGACCAGAAGTAGCGGCACTCGCGTAAGATTTTCTGCTCAGGATTGTCTCAGAAGTTGCGGGAGCAGCTGTTTGTTTTATTAACAAGTCGACCTTATCAGATAATCCATTTTGGGGCTCTAGTATTTCAGATAGAGCTGCCGCACGTGCCACCGCCGATGCATGAGATACAGCCATGCTGGATATGATTTTTTTAATATCGTCTATAGATCGGGTAATTATTGATCGTTCGTCTTTGTTCATCTTGTTCTTACCTGTTGTCAGAGTAGTAAAAATGGTGTCCATAAGTGTCCAGATAGATGATACTGATTCATGGGTGTTGATACTCGAAGTGTCTATAACTAAGGAGTCTGTGATCCTAGGTCGTTTCCTATTCTCCTGATTGGGAGAGCTAGTTGGTTTGAGTTGCGGGGCCGGGATACTTACCTCTGCTGAGGTTGAGGCAATGATCTGCGTGTTGCCATCCTTGGCTGCGTCAGCTAATGTAGTGGGATTTTGTTCCAAGAGTCGACTTCCGTGAATGCTACTGTACGGAGAGGAAGGTTTGTCTCGAGAGCCGTGTGTGGGCGCGGGTTCACGTACAGATAAGCTATTAATAAGAGCCAAAGAACGTGGAGAGAGGTCTTTCTGCTCCTGTAGAGCCTTCCTCAAAGCATCATTTTCGCTCCTCAAAAAGGCAAAGTCACGAATGGTGCACCCCTGGGGAGCCATCTCGCTATCCGAGTCGTCCGAATCTGACATATTTGCGCAATTTGTGAGGTGCTCGAGTTTTGTGCAAATATTGTGCAAAAATTATTTTTGTTTTTTTTTCGTCTCTGGGAAAGATAGAGATGTCTCTTTGATTTGTAAGGTCTGTTTTATTATTCCTCTATGGAAATAGACCATAGAAAAAAGTCTTTTCTATGGTCAGATCCAAAAAGTTTTTCTGTGGTCGCGTCTGTCAGTGGGTAGTCAAGTAACAATAATATAGGGTCTGAAGATAGAAAAAATTAAGATTTTAAAAGGGCTACAGCCCTGTATTGGGTGAAGAACTTACCGAGATAACGCTCGATGATAATTCCTCACCTATTATTTGCTATTTAAAGTAAAAATTTGATAAAAAAAACGAGTTATTTCCGTGAATTTTGTTAAAAATTACCGGAGCAACTATGAATAGTGTTTAGCACAGATAAACTGAAACTGAACTTTTTAAACTTCTGAAAATATCCATACAAATTGAAAATATCTCCCGAGTAAAAATAAATGCCGCCGACGAGAATTGAACCCGCTCTTTCTGATCGGCGGCTTATTTCCAACACGCCAAATAATTCAATCAACAATTACTACTTATTTTATTTTTTCTCTTCTAAACAACCAACTTTCCTTTGTGATATGCATAAAAAACCTAGTCTTATAAACATTAGTTTATCATTAAAAAAATAATCTAAATCTAATTTATTTTTTTTAAATATATTACGGTTGAGTTTGATAAGTAGAGGCAAATTTTAGGTTTTTTAAGATTCTATGCTTCGAATAAAACGCTGAGCGCTTAGGTATTTCACCCTGATTAAGTCTGTCTTTCAAATCACCAGAAAACAAGCGCACACTTTTAAGTATAGATACATTCTATACTTAAATGTGTGCACTTGCATTTCAAATCATCAGAAAGACAAGCGCACACATTTAAGTATAGATAAATTCTATATTTAAATGTGTGCGCTTGCATTTCAAAACATCAGAAAGACAAGCGCACACATTTAAGTAAAAATACATTCTATATTTAAATGGTGCGCTTGCATTTCAAAACATCAGAAAGACAAGCGCACACATTTAAGTATAGATTTATTCTATATTTCAAATCTATATTTCAAGTCATCAGAAAGACAAGCGCACACATTTAAGTATAGATACACTCTATATTTAAATGTGTGGGCTTGCATTTCAAAACATCAGAAAGACAAGCGCACACATTTAAGTATAGATTTATTCTATATTTCTAATCTATATTTCAAATCATCAGAAAGACAAGCGCACACATTTAAGTAAAGATACATTCTATTGAAATGTGTGCGCTTGAATTTCAAATCATCAGAAAGACAAATTTAAGTGCACAAATTTAAGTATAGATACATTCGTCGGCCGGAAATCCCGTACACCCGCGGATCCGCTGTCCGCCGGGATGCTTTGGAAATTGTTTCATAACGTTATTTCGGAAACAGCAATCCATTACTGTAGATAGCTTTGAAAAGATATCTATTGAAATGATACTCGCTACGGAAGGGAAGAAAGAAAATTAGCACTTCAAAATAATGAATATGAAATTGACAGACGCCTTTTCATAACCGTTCTAGTAGATGAGTCTTGATCAAAATAGTCTGTGTAAGGAATCCACATTGTTGCATTTGCGAGAGGACAAAAAATATTTCTGTTGAAAATTATAAGCCTCTGACACTCCCAGACCAGATGTTTCAGGAACTGGGAAGGTTCTCCAACTGTTATAGAAGCTGATGCTATAGCTACATATATTTGAAATAGCTAACACGTATTGGAGACGGTGATAGTTCTGTCACAAACTTACTAAACTTGTTATGCCTTATGGCCCCAATGCTCTTAAATAGAAAATTTTGTGCAATAATCATATACTTCCAAATAACTGTAACAAATTAAAAGTTCTTACAAAAAACACTGCAAAAGTTGCATTTGCTATAAAAAAGTGAGAACATATTTAGATAAAGAGCAATAACTGTTGGTTCAGTTGCGCATATTAATAAATTACCAGAAAAAGACAAAATTCAAAACAAAAAACAGCCCTTATCATGCATTCGGGGGGCACGAAAATTGTTTGAACTCTTTCTTCAATCGTCACGATGAAAATGACAGTGAACAAAAAACAAGTGAATTGTGGAATGATATTTACTCGTATGTGAAACCGTTGTTTAACAATGCCTAAAGCCTATTTATTAAAATTAGAGAAATTTAATTAAATTGCAGCAAAATTTACTGGCGGGAACTACGGTACTCGAAGATCTTATCAGACAAGATATCATGCTGCCATAATTGCATAACATAGATTGTCAACTCCCCGGAAAAATAAAAAAATAAATAAGTAAAGGCTATGTCAAAAATGATTATATCAAAAAAAGAAATTGAATTATAACAGAAAATTTAAAGCGACACAATACTCAAAATTATTTCCGACGAATTTCAAACTTACTTATATATATTCAAATTATGAACATATATATTATAGAGCGATCCCTACGGATTAAAGTTATTTATAGGTGAGATTATTAATAAAATACAGTGTGTGGCAAGCCTACGCACGACGGAAGTGAAACTTTTAGTATTCTTCTCTCTCTCTTTTCATTTCATTCTCTCTTTTTTCTGTCTATTGACATATTTATAAGTAGCATGTAATAAAAAAAATTAAAAGTTATAAAAATATGGGATTCGAACCGGGGTCCTGCATAACGAGTGTCGAACGCTCTGCCTCTAGACCGCGAGGAGAGGTATCTCGCGCGAAGAGAAACGCGTATACAACGTGTACTCCTCATTTGACTTGTCTAATACGGCAAATGATTAATATCACATAACGTCTCGTTAATGCTTTATATAGGGTCGAATCGAAGATATATCGGCAGTGTGAAGTCATATCTGTCGTTTTTCAAAATATTTCTTTATATTTGTCCGTTTTGGAAAAGATCTTTTGTGTTTTAACAGTCTCATACCCGTATGGAGTCTGAATTTAAAAACATTTCTAAATTTTGAAAAACTCACTTATGGCTGTGTTTTTTACTAAAAAAACTTGTCACGCACGTCTGCGAGGGTAATTAGTCGCGTTATCGGCCTTGATTAGTAATTTTAATGATTCAAAATAAAAATAATTAATCAAAATACCGAGCGACTCTACCGGCTCGATTTGAAAGCTATATTTCGACCAAAATATCATATAGGTACCGTAAATTAAAGTAAAGGTAAATTAACAAATGTATGTAATTTTTTACTACATTATCACAAATCGTTGATAAAAAAAAATAATTAATCAAAATACCGAGCGACTCTACCGGCTCGATTCGAACCCGGGTCCTGCATAACGAGTGTCGAACGCTCTGCCTCTAGACCACGGTTATTACGAATTCAACCAATATATCATTTAGTCAAAATATCTAAAAGTCGCAGCACGAGAGCATTTTTTCACTTTTCCTCGTATTAAAAAAATCACAAAAAGAAAAGAAAATTAGTTCAAGCGGGGATCGAACCTGGGTTCTTCACGACGAGAGTCGGGCGCTCTGCCTCTAGACTGCGAAGCTGAGTTTGGAGGGTGACCTAAACTAGGTATATAATATTAGCTAGGCTCCTATAGCGAAATGATCACGGTTTTTCGTGACGGTCATGAGTCGGTTTTACTCCGGTCCTCGAAATTGCATGACGCGCGTAAAGAAGTTTCACTTCAATAATAAAAACAGTAACTTAAAACATTTAATTTAAAACTGTTTGAAATTTTTATAAAACGTTTTTCGACTATAGAATAAGCGCTTAGCACCAGATTTAAATTTTTCAGACGATGAATTAGTAACTTTCCAGGGGATTCCTCTAGAAACATTTGAGATTTTAATAAAACATTCATCCAAAATAGTTTTTAATAAAACCCTATGAAGGGTCCATTTTCTAGGCCTGCTAGAGCAAATTCGACCGTTAGTCCGTCCGATTATGCACCGGTGACGAAAAAATCAATAACGCTAGTTCCTCAGAGCATCTTCCACTGTAATCCCGATAGAACGAGGACAGTTTACCTACTATCTAGCTTAAGATTGCAATCCGCTTGTTTAGATAGGGGAATCTATCAGACGGATCACCCATTTCTTGACGCACATGGTCAAGGGTCTTTTCCGTTTTAAAACTTTAGACCAGAGGTGGTTGCCAAATTCAATTATACTATTAAAGTATTTGCGGGCCCTGTACAGTACACCCTGCCCTCTATGAGGCTAACATGACACTGGATTCGATGGAACCTCCATGCCTGAGCTGGTCACTTAGAGTCACACCAAACATATCATTGGAAGGCATGTTGGGAAGATTGCTTTCGTTAAAGGAGATTAAATTGTCAGTTCGATCCCTTTTTGACGTAATCAACCATGATTGGGCCTTGAAAACATTAAATTCGACTATGTTATTCTTACCCCAAGAGGAAGTCTTATCGAAGTAACCGTCCATTTTCTACTTCACGCCTTCCGAGATGCTGGATTCTATCTATCCTATTGGGGCTTGTTAAACAAAAATCTATTATGGTCTGTACTGTCATCCGCATAGCAATAAATTGATGCACACGATGAAAGGTCATTGATGTGCAACAAAAACAAAGTGAGATATAGAACCGATCCCTGTGGGACGCAAGCATTTAATGAGTGTGATAAAGATGTGAAACCATCGGTAACCGTCTGAATCAACCTTTTCCTCAAAATTTCGGCAATCCACATACACAAGGAGGCGGAAAGTTCGTAAGAAATCAGTTTGTTGAGAAGTGGTCGGTGCCAAACCTGGTCAAAGACCGTGGAAATGTCCAGTCCAACCATTTGGGTCTCACCGTATCGTTCCAGACACTGCCCCCAAGCATGCGTCACACACGCGAGAAGATCACCGCACAAGCTGTTCCGCCGGAATCCGTATTGACGTTAATAATTTTGTTTGTTCGAGGTATGTGAGCAGTCGATCAAACATTAGGATATAATTTATATAATATGATCAGGAATAAGTTTGAGTAATTTTAAAATAGCAATTCTCATATTTATGAGAATTGACTTAACAGCACCATTTTTTAAATAATATTTTCCGCTAAATTGTACATATTTGGCAGTAAATGTTTGCATTAATATAACATACGAACACAAATTTTACTTATGTAATTTAAAAATATATATTAATGTTATTTTAAAATATGTAATTAAAAAAACATAACTTTCGTGCAAGTTTCAATGTAGACAAGTTTTTTTCCTGTGCGTCCTTTTTGTATGGGCCGGAAAGCGAAGTCTATCTATATATATATATATATATATTGCATTATATTTATATATATTGCATGATATTTGTTCATAATTAAATTTATTTGTAACTTTGATGTAATATTAATTTTCTTATAATTAAATTATACATAATATGTAAATGAAATCCTCAGCACGGGAGATCCCAGTGAGGATATCATTATATCTATTTGTTACACAAAAAAAGATAATAAAACACTTATTATTATTATTATTATTATCATCTTAATGGGTCTGCTCTTTTTAGCTAACATGCTGTATTATCACTCCCACAATTATAACGGATTTTTCACGGGTCGCGCTAGTTTAAGACCTTTCTTAAGAGAAAAAAATCCATGGTATTTTCAGTGGTTTTTTTTATCAATTTTACCCTAGGGTAATGTAAGAATTTGATGTTCATTGAAGTAAAAAAAATACATTTCTGTTTTAATTTCCTACATCCCTGTTCCTTTGAAATGGGTATCCTTATTTTTATAGGAATCAAAGATTCCCGCCTCCCACCCCTTTCCAAGTCTATTCTTACACCCTCCCATGAACGTCTCATGAAATGAAATTTAAGACCTGTAGAATATTCGGTCCAATTTACATAATTCCTTGGGTCTCTTGTTTTCATCATGCCTAAGAAATGTATTCTGGAAAATAATTTTTCATTACTCCGTGGCACACTTAAAACTTGGATAAAGAAATAACATTAAACAAATGTGTGAATATTCTTGCCTACTCAGTCGTGAAATTAATCTCTCGTATGAAAACAAAGAAGTCTCAATAATGCGAATAAAGTAATACGAAATAGGCGCCACTTTAGGTTTATTTCACCGTCAATCCCGTGTGATTGGATTGGAACCTTATGGTAATAAAAAGTGACCTTAAAAAATGTAAAAGACAAATACAACATCCTAGGCAAGCTAGATTAATCTGTTTTCATTTGTAAGTCTTCAAATGACATTCATCACAGAATCACGTAAATCCAGGCTTTCTTTTTGTAATTCAGGTCACTGTGGAATTTTGTATTGGCATTTCTGATGAGGAAAGTAGACTATCTATTTGACCCAATAGTTTCTAATATCTTTGTTTGCATCAGTCGGTGATTAAACGATACGTTTTATGACTTTTATGTAAAAGGGACACAACGTGTTTGTTATTGAATGCACGTTAGATTTACGGAAGACCTATTTTCTGTGTTGAAATATGATTTTGATTCACTTATTTTCAGAGTATTATCTGAAATATGTAGTCAGATTTTTGATGATTATAATTTTGTTATTGCTCACATAATTCGGGAATTATATACAAAATCTCTTCAGTTAATACAGCGGAAAGCTTTATTTTATTTATTTTTCTATTCAAGTTGCCTCTCTTATATTTTATCGTGAAAATTTTTTACTCGGGCGTTTTTCAAAATTGATTTTTATTTTAATTTCTTAATACAACGTTATTAAAACCCTAGAGAATAGACTCGACACTCTTAACTAGTATAATAAGGGTGATTAATTAACGGGAGTTCAGTTTGCACTTGCCTTAATAAACGACGGAGGGTTGATGGTATTTTTACTTCGCTAGTTTGAAATCCGGTTTCCTATGAATGAAAACATGTGGTTAGTTTTTTACTGAACCAATTGGATAAGCGTTTTTGGAACATTTTGAAAAATCAAAACGCTTGCAGGTTGTTATATGGCTAAGGCGATTATTCCGTATTTCGCGTACAGTCAATTGAGTTTTTGCCGGGCCACGCTTTTCACAAACAAAGCGATCGCAAATCCGTTTGGCTGAAAAACTTTTACATCAGAAAGAAAAAAAAGTAGAGTACTTTTCAATTAAAAGCGGTGATCTATTGGTTTTTCGCCCCCCATCACTGGATAAATCTTTTTAGCACAAATGCCAGCATTATGCGAGGGCCCTGGTCTAAGCCCTTGCGTAGGCGAAAGGCTTAATTGATTTTTATTCACCATTTTATCTACTGTTTAATTTAGTGTTGGCGACCCTTTCACAAATGCTTGACAATCAGCATGCTTCTGTCCTTTCTTTATTTAAATTTGTTTATTGAATCTTATCCGGATTACGTGCTTAGTGCTTTTATAAATAGTTTACTAGTGTTGAGTAGTTCAATAGTTTACTTTTGTTAAGTTCTGTTACGGAAAATGCTCAAATTCATTTCATTATTCAAAAAAAATTGCTCATTTTTTTCTTTCGTGTTAGACTAACATATATAAAATATTTTTCATGGAATTATCTATCTGAATAAAAAATATTCAATGTCATAAATGTAAGTTATTCTAGTATATGGTTAGTGGTGGGATAGATCATTGTAGAAATATATTATATATATTTCTACAGCACCCTTGAGGTGATATTTTACGAAAACGCAATATACAAATCAATTTTTTAAATACTATTATGTCTACAAATTTGTTTGTTATGTTCTAGTTCTGGTTGAGACAAAGGAAATATGTGGCTAGTACACAATGTATTTAATTAATAATAAATAATGTATTTAATCCAAAAATAAAATTAGTGTAACCGAAACTGTGAATTATGAACAATTCAAAAAGTTAATTAAGTCCCTCAAATTGGATAATGATATATTGTACCCCTAATTTTCTTACACTTACTCAATCTGTAAAAAATATATATATATATATTAATTTGATTGTCTTCAAAAAAAAAACTATTTTTCTAATTTTTTCTTGATATATTGTACCCTTAATTTCCTCACGCTTACTTAATCTGTAAAAAGATGTATTATTTTAATTATCTTTAAAAACACAATTTTCTAATTTGTGTACCTATGTTAATATTATGTTTGTATTTATTGTTTAAAAAATCATTAGAACTAAATGTAAATACTCCTCCCATAAACACGAGCTCTTGGAGCTCAACTTATGGAGAAATAAAAAATTATATATATATATAAGTCTGCATATTGTTATCATTTATAATGTTAAATAGTAAATAAATGAAAATAAAAAAAAATAAAAAAATTTAAGTCAGTGTTTTCCTCCCTTTCCTCTTCCCCGTCTCCTGCCCTTCCCCATTTCCAGCCTCACAACATACACCATTTGAGAATGCCATAGTCTCATTGGCTATGTGGGGAATTCGGCTTCTTGTGCGGTTTCACATATAAAATATACATTTATTAATTGTTTGTCTGTAGAAAAAGTATTTTTCAGTCGAAAATTTAAATTTGCGAAATAGTAAAAACTAAAAACACTGGGCAGCAATTGAGTTGCAATATTATTTTCTAATAGCTGAAGTTCCCGGCGTTGCCCGAGTTTACCACAGAAACTAAATCTAACCTAAGCATACAAATAAATATGGACGAAAAACGTTAAACTATATGATTCCCAGTTGTTTTAATATGTTTCCTGCTGAAATTAAAAACTGTGCCCAAAACAAACAATTGGTGAACTTACTGAAGACTTGGCTTACTGAAAGAATTTGTATTAGCTTACACTGATATATTATTCTTAAGACTTTTCAAATTGTTATTAATGTTTTCCATAATTTTTTTTGCTATATTTCTGTAAATTTTTTAATTTTTTGTTTTATACATATAATTGTAAAAATGTAACTGTAAACTCACTATAATAAGATTTATAATGTAAAAAACCCTTTAGACTTTAGACAAACGGCTAAAAAGCATTTTACCGGGACTTTTTGTCTTATATTTGTGTAATATATAATAAAAAATAAAAATAATACAAACCATCCGGTTTGCAAATTTCTTCAAGAATTATTAAAATTCTGCTTTAAGTGAGAAGTGTATTAAACTTCTCCTTTCTCCTGCTCTGAAGGTAAAATGTGCAAGATTTCATCAATCTCGGAATAAAACTATAGATTTTTTAAAAACAAACCCACAAACACCTTTCTTAAGATATGAACATAGATTTAAATAAAAATGGTATACTAGAGAACTAGAGGACCAAGTATAAAAAACCCATGATGAGCAAAAACTAGACTCTACATTTTCTATAATACAGTACTTAATTAAGTGTGAATTACACAACAGCAAGCAGCAACTCATTTTTTAGAGTCACTTTCCTTGCTAGGGTGTATAAAAGCGGCATAGAAACATAAAATAATATAAGAACGTCGGATCAACAGGAAATTATTACCGAGGTGCCACTATTATATTTTATACTACCAAGACTTAACCCTCTCCTCTCTCTGTTTCCCGGGCATCTGGAGGCCTATGTTGAGTACCGGCCTTGGGAGAAAAAGGCGGATATTGCGTATTTATTACGGCTACTTGCCGCAGCACCCGTGATACCATCAACATCTTAAGAAGATCGGATCGGGAAACTCAGGGGTTAATGGTTGTTAATATATTGTGAAATATCCCTTTTTTATTTGTCGACAAAATAGACATATGTACTTATTTCAAAGGCGTAAACTGGACGAATTGCATTACTGAACGATTTATAATTAAGTAATATTTTATCGGATTTATATTTCAGGGAATAATGCTACTTTAATGTACCTCTTTTAAAAGAATATTTGTGAGAAACACATCTCCACCAAAATATCAAATATTTAATTTATGGATTGAACAATAAATCACTGGAATTTGTACCCAAAGCGAAATAATACAAGGGTTATATCATCACAATGAATTTCAACGATGCTGATAACTTTGACCGTCAAAGGCGGGCTATCAATATAGGAGCACGTATGCTATCGAGTCGGTTTACCCGCCCTGAAAGGAGAATGTTATTCAATGCATTCCGTATAAAACCTCTTCAAGGCAGACTTGAGGATGCGATATGTAAAGCACAGTGGTATGCCACAAGAGTTTAATAGAACCACGCTTATAGACAATTGTTTAGGTTACCAGGGTCCTACAGTGCCAGAGAAACGTTTACATCAGGCTGAGTATATTGTTTTTATGCTATATTGAAGCACAAAACAGCAACTCTTGATGCAAACTTTTAAATTCTCGAAATGCTCCTATAAACGTGGCATCAGTAGGTTAAATGCTCCAGTACAAAAAAATGGTTATTTATTTTTCGGAATAAATTTATTGAGTAAAACCTCAAATTGTAATATTTAATTATTGAAGACAATATTAGCGATTTCTAAACGAAAATCTGAAACAGAAAAATCAGAAAAGGATACGGTCACACCTAGGAACCTAACCTAACCTAACCTAACCTAACCCAGAACCCTTGTTTTTCCGGGACACGGTTTCAGATTTTCGTTTAGAAAGCGCTAATATTGTCTTCAATAATTAAAAAAATGGTTGCTTCAAAAACCTTCATAAGAGGAACTTACGATTATGTATTTTAATGTCAATATTATTATCTTCTTCTAATAATGTTCTGGTGAAACTTTTTTATATTTAATGTGACTGTACTTTTTTATTTTCATTTTATCTGTCGTGTAATGTTATTTATTTCCTTCGTTTTTCAATTTTAGTATATTTTATTGTTATGCACATTGCATTTAGCCTGGAATATTATAATTATTGCTATCATTAGGATTGAAGATTATTGAAGCTTAAGAACGTCTTTGTAATATTTAATTATTGAATGAGGTGATAAACAACTCTCAATGAAAATACGAGAGATGGATACAGAAAATAAAAAGCTAACCGTCGCAACTGGAAATCAAACCCAGATCTTCTATTATCACCAGAAATGTCATCTCCACCATTATGACGTAATAATTCAATCGGAAGAGACGCCAGTCATGGTAAGACTTAGGCCATTCCGATACCTAGATACTTTCAAACGAGTCGAGTTTTGTGCGCGTAGCATACGCGCCGCTCGTAAGTATCCGAAATACTATATTGCTAGTGTTCATACACGACGCGACGAGTCGATTACGGGTTTTACGTCAGTTGCACGCAAATGACAGTGCTGATAGCACGCTACGCGAGTTGCACTCGCATCTACTACTCGTTTGACAGAAATGACGCTAGAACATGATTTGAATGTTTAATTTGTTCTGTAGATCCATGTTTATATGTTTAACAATAATTTACTGGAAAACGTTAAAAAGGATTTAGCGGCGAAGGACCGTTTTGAAGTTTGAAAGAAAAGTCCATTTGACATCATTGTGGCGACGACGAACGCCTTGCAATTAACGTTTATTTCGTTGTATGGTTGAATCCAACGTCTTCTTTTATATCTTTTTTTATTATTGTAAACATATGAAGAACAATATTACTATCTGCGTCACTAGAGTCACTTGATAATTGCATTAATTCCACGGCTGCAGTTGAAAAAAATATCAAGTTCAGTATATTTCGGGTAACGCCGCCGTGTACGGAAACCAGCTTCAAAGAGTAACATATCGGTAGGCTACATTTGTGGTTGCGTCACAAATTGCATTTGCATGCATTTGTGGGCCAAAGGATCTGGATTCGAGTTCCAGTTGCAATCGTTACCTTTTTATTTTCTGTGTCTTTATCTCTTTCATATTTTCATTGACAGTTGTTGATTTTGTCTTTTTCAATGATCAAAAATCAATCATTGTGTTTTGGGAAGTCAAAATCAATCAATTAATTAAGCGAGCGTGAATTATTGTTTATGAAACAATAAAATAAAACCACCCCAAATAACTTTATCACCAGATATATTATTTGTAATTGTAACTACCCACTCTAATTTCAATGTCCCGCTGCAAATAGATTTTAGTAAAGCAAAGTGAAATGTATTAATTTAATCATTACGCTTACAAATTCAATTTATTATTGATATCGTTAACGAATTACTGTTATTGACTTTACGCAATATATTTCCGGAATGATTATTATTCCTACATTAAATTTATTGACTTTGTCACTTTATAATAGTAGTTGATGGAAAATGATAATGTATTTATCAAAATAAGTTAAAAGTGGAGGAACTTCCAACACCTTAGAAAAAACTTGCTTTTTTTAGTGAAAGTAACATTTTCATTACAAGATGAGCATGAACTAATAGGTTACTAAATAATACACAATGATTTGCAACTCATATGGTTTTATAAAACATAAAAAATACAAAGGCATAGAAATTCATGACCCAAATGTGAATGGTATCAGAAGTCGGGGACGCCCAAGAAAGACATGGCATTACCAAGTGAATGAGATACTTGAGTCGGGCCATATCAAGAGTCAGAAACCCGTTGTTTATTGCGAGGCCCAAATTGTCCCAAATCATCATAATCCTTTACGAGTGCAGGTAACCCATATTGTCCCTCAGCGGTCTTACATTAGTAAAAGTTAGATATCTCTCTTCCTCTTATGCGAACACTTGTGATTTTTGTGTCAGAAAGAGAACAAAATAATGTTTGTTATTGTCTTTGTAATGTAAAAGCTATTTAGCATAGATATTTTACAAATCCGACCCAAAGTGACGGTTTCATTTCGCGCCATTTTCTGACAACGTCGTTTATCTCTTGACAGTTCTACGCAATAGTAAAACAGTTTTTTAGTAAAAAAATAAGTTGAAATGTTCAGGTAAGCAAACTTTTATTTGTTAATAATTATATTGTAGACGTGTTAATGTTATATTTGGTAGATTTTGTAATATTATAATGCAATTAATGTCGTATAGAAAATTAAAAATCTTTAAAATTACGGCAAACACATTTTTGAAATCATCATTACTAATTGAATTCCCTGTATTTGATGAATATCTTTATGCATATCATGGAAACATATATTATCATACAATATACAAGAAAAACATATCATTGTTTCAATCTATTTACAATGTTTTCTACGTTTTTATCAACTCATGCTTCGAAATATTTGGACCAATGTCAAATCGAACGCAAAATCTTGTAGTGATGGCGCGACCTATATCGAATCACTGTGACGGCGATTTTAATTTCGAGCGAGAGCTCGAATAATTTTAATTTGTTATACAATTAATGCTCTTGTATAAATAATTAAACAATAACATATCTTTTACTTGGTGTTTATACATTAGTGTTTATTAAAATATTAATATTATTGTGTATAATAAATACGTAATAACTTTTAATATCAATAATTTATTGGAAAAAAAAATATTTTTAACACTGAAATAAAAGGTCTTTGTAAAGATTCTTTTGCTACCAAGATTCAGCGATAGATTATAAAACTCATTATTGTTATAATTATATAAGGAATAACTGGAAATGCGGTAGCGATGCACCTCCACCTACCGAGTTATTGGAGTTTTTGATGGCCGACACCGACCAATACGGCAGCAGCGAAGAAGAAGCTGACGGTATTGAGGAAGCGGTTGTCAACCCACTTGAAGTTGAAGTAATTGTATGTTTTTTCTATTTAACACTGCAAATGTGATATTACGGTAAATAATGAAAAATATTCATATAATTGCTTTATTTACAGTCATCTACATGTTTCAAGGAGACGGTGGATATCGGCATGATGCAAATCATATTTGATACCACGGACGACGGTAAGAGTGCTAATAAAATTGATTCTAATAGTAAATCTGGACAATATAAAGCCCATTTTTTTATGAAGATATTTATACTATATTTTTACTTGCTTTCTAATAAATTTGTTATATTTTCAGAATTGATAAGTGATGGCGGTGAAGCTGGCCAGGCGAGCGACAGTCGCCCAGAAGGTTCCTTTATATAAATATATACATATATTTATGAAAATACATATACTGAGTTACGTACGTGCTTTCTAATAATTTATTGTTTTCAGAAATGATCGCAGACGTCAGTGAGGAAGAGGCTGGCCAGGCGAGCGGCAGCCGCGCGGCTGGTACATTTATACAAAATTCTATATACATATATTTATAAAGATATTTATATACATATATGAAGATAATATTTATGTATGTGTGAGTTACGTACTTGCATTCTAATAATTTGTTATGTTTTCAGAAATGATGACAGACGTCAGTGGCGGAGAAGCTGGCCAGGCAAGCGGCAGTCGTGCCGAAGGTACTTTATATATTTATATTTTTTATAATTTGTTTTCATTTTTTTCAAATATTAACAAAATAAGACGTCAGTTATGTTGCTTATATCTTCTAGCATTATTTTCAGAGTTCCAGTTCCTTGTGCCACTAGAGGTGTCACGGGGGGGACCATCCCGGAGTAGACGTGGCCGCGGAGTCAGACGCGCCCGCGGGAATGGACGTGAAGGCGGAGTAATCGTCCGCGATGCTGCCCAGCAACGCCGCCGGAGGGTACGTCCTGTTGGAGCGGGAGATACCTGGGTATCCGGAGACTTACCGAATGAGGTTTATGGTTCGAATGACCAGGTTCCTCCCGAGCTCTCGGCTTTATCTAAGGCGCAAATCACCCGTGCGGCTCGCGGTGGGCGTATTCGCCAAGCGCGAGGCGCACCGTTGCCAACGCGTTCTAATTATCCGTCAACAGATGGGACAGATGGTGACGAAGTGGATGACCCCCTTTCGGACACCGATGCTCATTTGTTGACTGATGATGGGAACGCACCGGAGTTCTCTTGGGCTGGCATAAGTACATATGTCGGTCAAAGGGAAACGTTTGCGCCCGAGAGGTCAGGGCCTACCGCTGTGTATGGTACTGCGTATGATGCTTTTCGAGCCATATGGACGGATGATATTCTCGATGTTATTGTAGCAGAGACTAACAGATATGCGATGGACGCTCGGCGTCGTGATAGCCTAAGCCTTACATGGAGGAACACTGACAGGGATGAAATATTAATTTTGTTTGCATTTTTCATGATGCTAGGCATTATTCGCATGCCAACACTAAATTCATGTTATTCAACTCATTGGGTGATGAAAACTAGTGTGTTTAGAAAATTACTGACTTTTAAGCGGTACTGTGAGTTGACGAGATGCTTACATTTCAACGACAATGACAGGACGTACACTAGTCCTGAAGACAAGAAACTTTTTAAATTATTGCCTATAATAAATCACTTGAATTTTAAATTTCAAGAACTTTATGTTCCAAGCCAAAACGTTTCAATTGACGAGTCTCTAACATTATGGAAAGGTAAATTGGCTATGAAGCAATATATTAAAACAAAGTCTGCTAAATTCGGAATAAAAACTTTTGAACTTTGTGATTCCGAGACTAGCTATTTGTGGTCGTTCTTTGTGTATACAGGAAAAACAACTGAGCTGACTGATTCGGTACCAGGGGTCTTGAAATCCACATCCACAGTTCTGAGGCTTATTAAACCACTGTTGAATAAGGGTTATACGGTTTGGATGGACAATTGGTTCAATTCTCCTCTACTCGCTAGGTACCTCAAGAGAAATAAGACTGACTGCGTCGGGACATTGCGCACCAATAGGGTCAATGTTCCACCAGAATTTGGTCGTATCAACATGGCGGACGGACATTTTTTCGGTCGGCACGCTGGTGATGTCGCTATACTTTCATGGCAAGACAAAGGCAAGGTGACGACTATATCGACTTATCATGGCGCGGAAATGGAAATTGGACCTTCCAGGGGTAGGCCGAATATATACAAACCAAAGGTTGTTAGAGACTATAACAAATTCATGGGAGGTGTCGACAAAAAAGATCAAATGCTAGAACCCTACTTGATTGAACGCAAGAGATGCCTTAAATGGTACCATAAGCTGTTCAAGCGTCTACTGAACGTGAGTATTCACAATGCTCTTGTGATGTATCGCCACTCATATCCATCGGAGGGAAGCACCTTGATGTTTAGGTCGTCACTGGTTACGGAGTTGGCGGACAAGCACCTCCTGTTGGCACAGCGTCCGGCGCCGAGACGACTAATAGTAAACGACATGTTTTCCAACCCTGCCCGCCTGATCCTTGGTAACCACTTTCTAAAAATCAATTGCATTACTACTGACTCACAGACTGAGACACACGATGACCAACCTCCACCGGTAATAAAGAAACGGCGCTTACGGTGCATTTGGTGTACCAACCGCAACGGAGTTGAAAAAAGAACTATTTATATTTGTGAAATCTGTGAGGTACCACTCTGCATGGTGCCATGTTTTAAATACTATCATACTTGCGTTTAGTTTAAAAAAAAGAGATTCGGGGGAAAAGGAGGAGGGTTCGATCCGTGGAAAATTTTATTAAAAAGTTTTTTGGACCTCTACTTACCAAATATATTACCACAGACCTATTATTAACATCACATTGGTTTTTTTTTTTTTACAGTGAATACCTCACAAGAGTCCCAACTGCTCCCGTCTGGAGCCAGTGAGACTATGGCATCCCCAATTGGGGGATGTTGTGAGGCTGAAGGTAAGTGGGGAAGGGAAAGAGGAAGGTGGGGAAGTACCTGGCTATTCAGATCTAGTCACTAAACACGGCTAAAGCCATTTGGAGCAACGTTTCAATTCTGAATGGTGGTCTTACACCAGGGCGATACTGGTAGTATCTTCCACTCTGGAACGTGCCGCAAATATACTATATATTATTTTAATTAATTAATTGTGAAATAACACAAATTAATCAAATAAAATTTATTTGCGCACGCCGGGTTCGAACCCGCGACCTTCGGAATGGCAGTCCAATGCGTTACCACTGGACTATGCCGGCCGTCAAAAGAAAATGGTAGAGATTAAAGCGATGGTAGAAAAAAATATTTTTGTCTTTTCCAGGAATTTAATCTACAAGTACTATTCTCTTTTGTCTTACGCAATACTAAGGTCGATGGTTTCGCAAGTATGACATATTTAGAGCGGCGACCGTGGTGTGTGCACAAAATAAGCTTGTAGGTTTTGCCAATATAAATACATGAATATTCACGTTGTGTGGACTAGGGTTACAGTGTTTTCTGATTGTCATGACTATATTTTGGTTGATTGATATCATTTGGATGGCTTCTTGTGCGTATATTCCCCTCCCACAGACGGTCCAACCTGATTTGCACATTATAATGCTATATAGTCGTCACTCGACCGCCCGTCAAGATTCTCTTGAGGAACACTTTGTTTGACTGTGTTTTGCAATGTGACTTATAGCTATCGGATAATTAGATATTAAATTGAAATATATAAGAAATGGCCCTGCGATATTTGTCCGGATAGCTTATGTTTCAATAGTTAGTTTTCCGAATCTAGCGGCATAAACATTGCTGAAAACCAATATTTCATTTCATCTTTTTACAGACTTTTTAGGCCTAGTAAATTAACTGAATTTTATCAATCAGGAAGTTGATGTAGGTTCGATTTTATGAGTTTCTTGTTTTGATGGCAAGTTTTGTTAACGCTTTTTAGTCAAGTGTTTTTCTTTATGCAAAAGGTATCAAAACTTTTGGAATTAAACATGTCTTAGGTGTTGACTGCTTTTTGTGTCGTATGTACTTGTCACAAAATCCCAACATAATCAATTTCTTTCTTAGAGTAATTTCACCATTATGAGATCCTTTACTAATATTTTTATGTTCGCTCGAGGTACATCATTGGCTAGATGACGATAACGATCGGTAGCGTTTAGGCGTCACATGCTAAATCAAATTTTGTCCAAACGGAGACTTTTTGACCAAAAACTAAGTTCACCAAGTTATAATTTTTCTTTAATTGTTATCATGGCAAAACTTGAACGTGGCATTCCTTTGCAATGACAAACCAAAAAGTTAATGCTAATATGAACATTTCAAAGAAGTATACCCGAGTCAAATTTTAATTAGAAATTAAATTTATTTTCAAACGAACTCAAAGTTAAAAAGCAAAATAAAATTATAATTCGTAAAACTTCATGATACGGAAAAGTATTCTGATGACAAGAGCAGCCATTTAGCATTACCACAGCCGTTCTGCGTCTGGGCGGCTATGGCTTTACTCATTATTCAAGAATGGTACTGGTTAATATGAACCATCCGAGGATCTTATAATGGTGAAACTTCTCTACTGTTATGATTTTTCATGTACGCTTAGATGATGGAGACACGAATCTATTTTGATCTGCTACAATAACATTCACTCAGGCCGCCAAGACACTGTGCGGTATATTCTGTTCTCACTAAAATTGCCAATGATGATTAATTTTTAACATTAATAATATTTCTTTGTGTATATTTTTGATAAAAACTAAATAATTATTTGTTTTACTTTTATTTTCACTTGCTCCAAAAAAATCAATTTTGGTGTTTCACATCTTGCCAGGCGTTCCGTGATGGCTATTTTTCATTTTTTTTTCATATGGCTCGAATAAATCATACCTTTTTTTAAATTTTGGTATCCTTCGCACAGGACGTCCCGATGGTTATAACGGCTATTTGGTTGTTATCTTATTTTTATGGCTTCTTTCTGTATAACACTGAATGTAACATTTTCAACGTGTTTGTAATCTGTATATATTTTTTTTTAAATTTATTTTTGCTATAATATGTATAAATGTAAAGCCAGAATATCTTCATAGTTGGACGGTCAAATCACTACCACGGTATTGTTTCCAGGTAATGTTAAGGAATGTGAATTTATAATTAGTACAATGCCTATCTTTGCTGAAAACACGGCTCCTATGTTGAGATATATTATTATTAAGCTGAAATAAATTATATTTTTACTATAATACTAAATGCTAAATCAATCTTTAGTTTTACTCAGAGTGGCATATATGTATATTTTTAGAGGTGTCAATAATAATATTCTGTATTTTCACAAAAATGTGTAATAATCTTTATCTATTGTTATAATTTACGTGTAATCCATCTCATGTAACTTTTATGTTATTTTATATTGTGTTTCTCTCTTATACATATATTGTATATAATCGATTTGTCAAAAAATAAAATACAATTCCATGATTTTGAACAAAGTTATTGATTTATTTCATAATGTAAAAAGGGCATGATATGTACTGAATACGCACAGCGTGTGTGTTATAACAATGTTGTGCATTGTTTAATTATTCTTCTCTGCCTATCCCTGTGGTGAAATGGTGACGGCGGAGGCATTATAAATAAATAGTTAGATCATTATCGAATTATAATGAAAAAAAAAATTTATTCATCTTATGTACTTATATATTGTTATCTAGGTAAATTTGTAGATCTTCATTATAATTAAAAAAAATTACACGTATATAAACGAATTTATAATCAAATTTATGTGAAAAATCTACAACTTACCCCGTTTTCGCACTAGAGTCGATTATGTTTAAAAAATAGCGTACCGCCCATCACTACAAACAACACGAAATGACAGTTGTCTTTGAAATGTTGTCCGTTACGCGTGGTTTATTGTTCGATTCATAATAATTTGCCTTTAGGTTTTGAAATTCGTTTTATTATATTTCGAACTCAATTAAACAATAAGTTGTAATATGTTCTATGTATTATTGAATTTGTTCTATATATTAATGTATATCTTATTCGTGAACGCGTTACGAAGTGTTTATAACTAGGTGAAATTTTAGAGATTTATCCGAGACCTGTTCAAAATTGATAAAAAAATGGTTGAATTTTACAAGACACTAACAAAAATTATATAAATTCATTAAATAAATGCCTCAGGATTATGTGAATCGCAAAGTTTTCCAGAAATGATCCATAAATACTTATGAAAACCGCGTTAAAATATATGGTATTTTAGCAAGCAAATATTTTTATGTTGAAAAAAGGTTACTCTTTGATACGTAATAAAAAAAATAAAGTGTATTGACAAGATAAAAAGTGAAGTGATAGTTTTATTGCAAATTTTCTTATCAAAAATAATGTATTTTGAAATTGTGAAGTTTCATAGATTTTTCATACGTTTTACGGAGTAATACACAGGTATGTTTTTTTAAACCCATAATACTTTTTAAATTTCAAAGTATATCTATTTAGAAATAAAAATGTTTATTTATAATAAACACGTCTGAAAGGTTATTTTACCTAGTTTTTAGTTCAGTTTTTGTTTTTGAAAAATGATCAATATTAACTTATAGAGAAGAACATGTATACCACACGGGAACAATTGGGAATTTCGCGCGCGAAAGTACGTTTGCCCAAGACTTCCTAAGTAATAATAACCATTATCTGAAGGAGGGTATAGAAGGGTATGTATGAGACGATGTATGAATGTGAATGAGGCAAGAAGTGTGTGCCAAGACCGAGTGTTTGGTGGTCCATCCTCTCTGCCTACCCTTGCGGGGAAACGGCGTAGTGGTTAGTTAGTTAGTTAGTTAGAAATTCTTAGTTAGACTTCGGTGTGGGGTAAATGAGTTTTCGGGCAGTCTGTCTTATGATAAATAACCGACTATCTTATTTCACAGCTTCCTTTTAAATCTTCTGCCGCACAAGGTGATGTATTTTTCTGAAAATTTCTTTGATTTGAAAGAGAAACAATATATTAAACAAAGAGAGTAAGTTTAAAAATTTACCATTATCCTTTTTGAGAAATCGAAATTACCTTACACGGACTAAAAAAGTTGGTTTTAGAAATTTATAAAAATAATTGTTATCCTTTGTGCTATGCATAAATAAAATCTTGTCTTAAAAACATTAATTTATCAAAAAAATAATAATTAATATTTGACAAGTTCAAGTATTTCACCTAAAAATGTAGACAATTTGTCTCAATGCCATCTAGTGAGAGAGTTAGCACTTACAATGCCTTTCTCATATAAAATAATGTTGGTTGTTCTCAGGTGAAAAAAATGTAACAAGCAGTAATTGTTGAATGAAACACTAGCATATATTGAATAATTTCGCGGGTAAGAGATAAGCCTCCATAGCTCAGTGGTCAGAGCTTTCGACCGGAAATCGAATGGACACGGGTTCGAGTCCCGTTGGCGTCATGTATTTTTTATCAGGAGATTTTTTCAATGTGGATGAGTGTTTCAGGCGAACAATTATTGCTTATAAAAATAACAAATAACTTTGTTTACATCACTTTATTATATACAACCTCTACATGTTTAAGACCTGAATTTTTAACGAAATTCTGATCATTATTCAAAAGATTATTTGCAAACTCAGATTCTCTATTTCCATTTAGAGCCCTGAGATGTTCTTTAGTTCTGACTTCAAAGTTTCTATTGGTTCTACCTTTGTAAAAGAAATTACCATCATCCCAATTGAGTTTACAAACTCCTGATTCTTTGTTTGATTTTCGCTATCTTTATTATTAAGAATATATTTCTTCATTTTGTTATTAGTGTAAAACGCCGGTTGAATAGTACCAGGAATGTTTTTTATTTATAATTTGAGAAGTATCGTTATCCACAAATAGAATTTTACGCCATCGTTTATTTCTATCTTTAGAAATGGGGTTAATATACCGTTTGAAGAGAATATGTTTAATTTTTTATTTAGTATTTCAACTATCAATTTATTAGAATAACCGTTATTAAATGCTATTTGTTTTATGCATATATTGGTTTATGGTTGTATGCTATTTGTTTTTTTTTCAGGTCTTAAAATACTTCACACAGGATATAAAGCATCGCAAATATAAATTTTGAAATTTTTTAGAAATTAGAAAACATGTTAATATAAAAGCAGATATAATTAACAATTTTTTTTTTTATAAACTCTCTTTTAAATATTTTCTCATTCAACTGGTCTTTCCCGTCTAACGATATTGTGATTCTTAATTCTGATAAACTCCGCCCACTCTTACCCCTCCCCCTCCTTCCACTTCTTCTTTCCAACTGTAATCTATATTTAATTTTTGACTTCGGTGTATACTTACTCCTGATGAGGTGAACTTCGTTCATGAAACATGTATTGGTTGTATATAATAAAGTGATGTAAACAAAGTCATTTGTTTTTTAATAAAATAAAGTTTAATAAGATTACATTATTTTATCTATTTCCGTTGTATATAAATGCATATGTACACAATAAAATGTAAACATTATATTTATTTATTTATTGGACAATGTGCATAGCGCCGCTTTTGTGAGATATCTCCTCAGGCGCGCTATATTGTAATAATCTACCTTTATATATAGATTTTTACTCTCCTGATGAAGGTGTATATATAATCTAACTTTAAACTTTATTAGATATAGTAACAGTTGTAGGTAAAGAATTACCATCAGTTGGAGTAAAATTTACTTTCAATTAAACCGACTGCTAATCTCATCGCACAATTACCCTCCTTTTATTCATAAACACGGGTACAATTCATCAGTATGAAATAATCTATTATTTCAGTAAACTTTGTTATAACTATCTTTAATTGTCGTGACAAACTATACGATATTGATTCAATTTATAGACATTGACGGTTGTTACACATATTTAAGCACTGCAAGCTCCTATGAGCGAATTATATTAGATACGATAACAGTTAAAATCAGTTGTAGACATGTAGTCAATAATAGTGTTTCATTTGAAATAATCCATCACAAATACGTAAAAATTAATTTATTCAATCAACTGTCATTCTTATTATGCCTAAATTGAGCATTTTATTATTCATTAACTCCTTCCTATTCCGTGTTTTAACAACATATACTCACCCTCTCTCTGTGAATGACCTAATATCTACCTATTAAATGTAACTTTTGTTAGTATCACTTAAACTGGGCGAAGCCTAACCAAGTGCCGCCCGCAGGGCCTAGCAGCAAAAATCCACGGAGCGGGTTTTTAACTGGTAATTATTATTATTATTAACAAAGCATATTCAGAAAGTTTATTTTTTGGTGATACAGTTTTTTTTATATAGGGTGTATCGGCACTAACCCGACAAACTTTAACCAGCTATTCCTTAGCACATTTGGAGTAAAAAATGTTATGTGCACTTTGCTGTCCGGTAACGTTTTTTTTTAATAAAAAATTAATTAAACATATTTTCACCACATGTCACCACTGTTTTATCCTTTGTCAAAATTTGAAAGCAACATCGCAACTCTCGCGTGTTGCTGCGAACGAAGCCCGTATTACATAATCCAGTACCAGAAAAGAAATATTTTATTTAACAATAATGATTATTCACATTTTTCGTATGCGAATCACTGATTGTCTTCTTGTATTGTACACATCAGTTTTATTTTTGTATCTAAATTGTTTCACCTCTGGAATGCTTTGGTTTCACCTCTTACGCGTTTCACGTATTAAATAGTCTAATTTTGAAACTAAGAAACTAATTAGTAGATTTCCTGAATTTATAATCGAAGTCCAATAATTCTGAGCACTTTTAAAAACAATTTTCCTCACTTAGGTACTTATCAATAATAATAATTGGATTATTTGAACAGCGCCGTTGTTTTTTAAATCACCGTAAGTGCTCTGTCAAAATGTTACTTGCTAGGCTATCCTACAACGTATATTTTTTAATAAATTTAGTTATTTACAACTTCGCGGAATGTGATTTATGAATATTATTGCTTATGTTAAAAGCCTTCCAGAATTACCGGAATATAACGAGCAGCTTGACACACTTAAGTTTATTTCCACTAATTTGAAGGTACAAAGAATGTATAGTTTTAAAAACAATCCCGATGAATCAAAAAACGGTTCATATAAAACTGCTGCGCAACACACTGAGACAAAGGAAAGCACTCACACAAACGTCATGACTGCATTGGATTGACCACCTGCAAATGAATGCTGCCAGATTGCTAATTTATTTAAACAATAATTATTAAATTTTATTTAAAATATCGCAATTTTTTTAAAAAATCGACAATAAATTACAACTATAATTTAAAAAAAATATTCTTAACCCCACGCTTTTTCGTAATTGATTAATTAATTCAGAATTTAAACGTTGCTTGAAATGACTAGCCGTATTTGGTGACCAGATCTGAATATCCAGGTTCAGAATTTAAACGTTGCTTGAAATGACTAGCCGTATTTGGTGACCAGATCTGAATATCCAGGTTTAGAATTTAAACGTTGCTTGAAATGACTAGCCGTATTTGGTGACCAGATCTGAATATCCAGGTTCAGAATTTAAACGTTGCTTGAAATGACTAGCCGTATTTGGTGACCAGATCTGAATATCCAGGTTTAGAATTTAAACGTTGCTTGAAATGACTAGCCGTATTTGGTGACCAGATCTGAATATCCAGGTTCAGAATTTAAACGTTGCTTGAAATGACTAGCCGTATTTGGTGACCAGATCTGAATATCCAGGTTTAGAATTTAAACGTTACTTGAAATGACTAGCCGTATTTGGTGACCAGATCTGAATATCCAGGTTCAGAATTTAAACGTTGCTTGAAATGACTAGCCGTATTTGGTGACCAGATCTGAATATCCAGGTTTAGAATTTAAACGTTGCTTGAAATGACTAGCCGTATTTGGTGACCAGATCTGAATATCCAGGTACTTCCTCACCTTCCACTCCTTCCCTTAGCCATAAAACTTACCCCAATTCAACATAAAAATTGTTTAAATTATCGGATGTAATGAAATGCATAATAATTAGACCCCAAAATACTTAATTATTCAGGGAAATAAACCCCTGAGTCATCAGTTGGAAATACCAACGACATTAAGTGAAATTAACAATGCAATAATCCTATTATTGCATTGTTTAAAATTTCACTTAATTATTAGCATTAGCAAATAATATTGGGATTAGCAAATAATAATTTACGACAATTTACTCGGAAATCAATAAAGCCAGAATAATAAAAAAAGAAAGTTATCACTTACGTCGTCTGTAAGTGGCTTTACCAAAGTTTGATAATGCCGTCAGAAGGTGAAACAGCTGTCACGCGTAATAATAATTACAACTAGCAGAACTTGTTTATAAACACACTGTTTTTATAAATTTTTTAATAAGACTGTTAAAATAAAAAAAATCTCTAAATTGAAATGGAGTTCTACAAACTAAACTTAAAATCAAATAAATTTATTGCGAAGGTTCAAAGTACTGTACTGTAATATTATATTAAATAATTTTTACGTGTTTAATTATTGTTTAAAGTCAGATTAAAGCGATTAAAAAACCCACCTGGCAATTCTTATTCGAGTTTCGTTGTTTTTACGTATTGGCGCGCTTACAAGCATCAGTCGTCTCATTTTTAACCATTAATATTTAGTGTGTAGGAAAGAGAGAAGACGCTTTTCGACACACTTGTCGAAAAACTTGTTGAATGCCGACGGGCATACTCTTCTACAGATTTTATTAAATATTGATATGTAGGTAATATTGATGTGTAAATGAATGACATTGTGAGAATTTTACCAATAAATAATAAATGAAAATGCGGACATGTAGTTTATGTTAATTTTTTTATTGGAGCATTTGTTCGAAGTGACTACCATTATTTTCGATGCAAGCGTGTAGTCTTGTTATATTTTGATTATTTAAGTTTGCAGGATTTGCTTTAATTTCTGCAGCGGCTTCCATCACTCGTTCGAGCAGTTGCTCTCTTGAGGCTATTGGCTTAGCATACACTTTTTCCTTGAGAGCCCCCCACAGGTAGTAATCCAGGGGGGTCAGGTCGGGTGATCTTGGTGGCCAAGCAATGGCCGGACTTCCACGGCCTATCCAACGACCAGGAAACTCGACATCCAAGTAGTTCCGCACGGCAATCGAATAGTGTGGTGGGGCTCCATCGTGCTGGAACCACATTCTCCGTAGTAATTCGAGGTTCACATCTTCCAGAATCTCGCCCAGTTGCACTTGTAAGAACTCCAAATACATCGGTCCATTTAGTCTGGGAGGCAACTCGATTGGACCGAGTATTTGATTTCCCAGGATTCCTGCCCACATGTTGATGGAAAATCTGTCCTGGCTCGACGACTCCCGAACAAGCTTGGGGTTTTGTTCAGCCCAATGGTGCAAGTTGTGCACATTTAGCACTCCTGTTTTAGTGAACTGTGCTTCGTCGGTAAACAATATGTTTTTCATGAAGTCTGCATCTCTTATGACATTATGCAGCATTCTTCTGCAGTACACGACTCTGGAAAAGTGGTCATTCTCCATGAGGCCTTGGCAGCGCCTATAGTGAAAAGGTTTGAGCCCGTGCTTCTTCAGAACTCTCCATACCGCCATGTGTTCCCTGTGTCCTATCATCAGAGCGACCCGACGCACGGACAGCGTGGGGTCTTCGGTAATTAAGTTCAGGATTCTCTCCTCAACTGCCACAGGAACGATGTTGTGTCCTCCGCCGGCGCCTTCAATCCGTCCGATGCCACAGTCACGCAATTGTTGATACATCTGAAACAAAACAACAAATAACAACTGCTTTTATTATTCAGCTCAGTAATAATGTCAAATAAACAATCGCGGGCTTTTTCACTCATTTTATTTTTAAAGAACACTTATTTTAGGCACATATCAGAAAACTTACGTTTTCTCTTCATTTATTTCATTTTTTTATAGTAAAATGTATAACAAAGTGTTTTAAATTATAATTTTCTTAACTAGGTACGGTTGATATCTTGGATTCACAGGGGTGAAATTGAATTCAAGTAATTTAAATAATCCCATGGTGAGAAAGGGAGTGAATTCAATTGCAGTGAATGATGCATTTATTAGAGATTAAAATTAATTAACTTTTTAAAACGCCGTTTAGTGACCACTGAACACAAATCACCTAAAGTACAATTTACATTTTTAAAGTTGGTGGCCCCTTGTTATGTTTTTAATGTTCCCAGTTTAAATTTCAAAAGCGCTTTTTGGCATTATCAATGAATGTAAATAGTTTCAATAAACAATTGATAGGGTACAAACCTGGACAAAGGTAGCATGGTGTGGGACGCGTCTTCCAGGAAACCTCATGCGATACTCCCTTACGGCTGCTCGTGAATTTCCATTGCAAAATCCATAAACAAAAACAATATCTGCTTGCTCGGCAGGTGGATAATTGAGGGGCATATTTCAACAGTAAAAACTTAGATAACAAAACAAAAACGAAACTAGAAACTTGATGACATGCGAACTCCCAAAACAGCACTGACCACTGATACGAGACGGGGTGGCGGGAACCACACGGGACTTGAGACAGAATATGTGTGAAAGAGATGACAGTAGCGCGGCGTTGCCAATTATTTTACCCCTATACTGTGGGCAGTAGCGGAGTGTGGAAATTTTATTTATTTTTTGTTTTTAAAAGAAAAAAAATGTTACCGGACAGCAAAGTGTACATAACATTTTTTACTCCAAATGTGCTAAGGAATAGCTGGTTAAAGTTTGTCGGGTTAGTGCCGATACACCCTGTATTAAGCTTGAGGCCATCTGTAGCCAGTAAACCAATCTATTATTCACTATCCATAATTAATGACATATGTACATAAAATAAATCGTACACTCACTGCCGCACTGAGCCTAATGGGCTCTCTCGTACAAATAATATAAGCCTCGTCTTCAAGTGGGGTCCTCGACGGGGTTGGGGGAGAGGGGGGCAGCGAACCCCTCTCGGGATGTGAAGTGGGTTTTTAACTTGTAACTATATGCTCTCCTGATCCCACATCATTTGGATTTTAGATTATAAACTACAATGCTGTCTAAAAGAACGGAGTTATAACTATTCCATCTGAAATTCGCCACTGCATGGAGAAAACTTTAAGATGAAAAATATTGCTAATTTATTCAAAATCTCTTCAAATTAATCGTTTTCCTGTTAAAAACGGGATTGTGAGCCATTAACTAATGAATTAATAAATATCCTAAAAAATTTTAAGTAAAACATTAAATTTTTTCACGATGTCCGAACACGCGTTTATGCAAGTCCTAACATTTTTTAATTTCGTCCTGATATATTATTAAGACCAAGGTAGGTGAATGAACGCGTGTTGCGTTATAATTACGAATTTACCAACACTTCACCAGGAAGCGTCTTACAGTCCCGTTTTTAACAGGATAACTAATAATTTTAAGAGGTCTTAATAAATCAGCTTTACTAATTTTTCTCCGAGTGTTTTGAGGGATGCATAAAATGTACACATTTAATAAAACACAATTAATATTCATAACGAAACTACTTTCATGCATGTTGGAATTAATTTCACGACACCAAACAGTTGGGAATTGCATGAAGTTCGGTGTCGTGAAATCCTCAGTATCACAGTTACCATGACCATCAGCATCAATGTTTTTTTTTTTCATAATGCGTAATAAAACGCGTCCGATCATGAGGAGCGTTTTTGCGACACTAGTTTCATCACGTTTTACGCGATGAAATTAGTTGCATTACACAAGTATGGACAAAAAATCTGGTTTCATAAAACCAAGACATCCATTATGAAACTATTTTTACACGTCTACCAGTGAAACTAATGTCGTGAAAAAAATTTGCTTTACTAGTTTCATTATGCAAACTCGGCTTAAGTCTGTATAAAATCATTATCAATCCTAAAAGACCCTTTTGTATCCTTCTTTCATTCGTATTTAAGCAATAGAAAATCAATAGATAAAATAAATAACTTTGTATCTACTATTATTGAAGTTACGTGCGGCTTTTTTCAAGGAGCACACCTGGCCCCGCTTCTTTTTAACTTATTTATAAACGACATTATTAATTTTTTTTTTCTCACTTGCGCTTTTGGCTCTTTGTGGACGCCAAAAAATCCTAAAACTAATCAAAAATTAAGATTACTGCCTTCTTTTCCAATCTTGTATTAACTCGATTATTTAAAATTAATTTCCCGAAACTAAATATCGATAGTGGCAAAATTATTTCCTTCTACGGAGCAAAAAAAATCGATTTTTTTTAATTCACACTCAATAATATTAGATTAATAATTATCAAATCTATTAAAGACCTTGGTGTCTCTCTAGATAGCAAACTTTCTTTGCGGGAACATGAACATAATTGTTAATAAATCTTTCAAACTACTCGGTTTCATCGATAGAATTACTTATTACTTCAAAAACATAAATACTCTAAGACATATTGCTGAATATACTCGTACTTGTTTTGTTTGGTCTCCTATTTATGTAGTTCGTATTCATCAAATTAAATCCGTTGAACATCGGTTCTTAAGAGAGATTTGACTTGTCACTCAAATTATTTCTTTGATTATGCCTGTCTTTTGTGTTTGATCTAAAATACAATTTTGTTATCAATGGCTCAGTTTCAGAATGAGCGCACCTAAACGGGATACATAAATATGCTATTCAAATATAACGTTTCCACTCTAACCTAACCGGCGAACATACCTTGATATCATGATCCTGTATAAAGTTTGCAATAACGTTATCGACTGTCCTGACTTACTCAAACTAATTAACTTTAAAATACCACCCAGAACAGCTAGGTTAATGTCGTATTCCATATTAGCCGTCGCGCACAAATGCTGGTGTCAGGGATTTGATCAGAAAAATGTGTGAATTTTTTAATCAAAATCAAAACTTGAAGGATTCCAACAAATTTTTTGTTACATGGAGTACCTTTGGTAGAAAATTGAGAGCTGTTTTCCAATTAAATAACCTTTTTGAAATAATTGACTTTACCCTCTATTCTCTAAAAGAATTGTTAATGAATACTGGGCACTTTCTACATTTTTTTAAATAACAATTGTAAACATAACTTACTTTGTAATATTATATTTGTATAAGCTTATGGCTGCCATATTAATCTGTGACAAATAGTTAGGATGCAAGCGAATTCTCTAATTAATGTTTTTTTACTATCATGTTTATTACTGTCTGTATCTGTGTTTTCTCCAATAGATAAAAAAATTAAACAAAAAAAAATAATAATTCGTCTGCAGCATTCAAATTTGCACATTCACAAAAACAGGCACGTAAATATATTTTTATAAGTTAAGTAACGATGCGACCCATGGACCAATTGCTCAAAAAACTGTTCAAGTAGATTTTTATACATAAGGTTTCAAAACGCACATCGTCGAGGGTACAAATGTTAAGAACATAATAATCGAACTCATTTCAAGAAAATACAACTCTCATAAACAAAATGATTATACAGCGCAGACCCGTGAAAAATCACGGGACCTATGAAAATCATATATAAAAATATAATTTATAAAATAGGTTTATATTGCTACGGCTTTGAATTAAACCTCAATCTACGACTTGCGAGGAAACTGTGCTGACCCATACACAACCAACTATTTTAATAAAGCCGGCATAAACTATTTGGGATTAATGGAAGGGGATCTGCCTCAAACACCCACATGAAGCAGATCGTTAAAATGCTAAAAGTTATAATAAAAATATAACTCCAACAAAGAAATTTTTTAAAAACTTTAAGGTTTTCAGTATGATAAAACTCTACTCAAAAATTCCCAACTCAAATTTAAAGGAAAAAATAAGTACCCAACTGACCGACAAGCCTACACAACAAGTACGCAATACTTTTGGCCAACAATAATTTAAAACTATAATTTCCATGCTACATGTAATTCCCATCCAAATGAAATTAAACACACAATGCAGATAAAAGTTTAAAAACGACATAACAATATGGTCAAATTAACATAAATTTTGAGAAAATCATTAAAATTGTCAAGTAACATCAACACAACTTACAATCAACAAACATGAATTTTGTTTATTCAATTTATTCTTTATTTTCTGGAATTCCACAAAAATGAAGTTGAGGAAAACATGAGAGTCCGCCTCGGAACGGGAATACCGAGTGAGGAGGACTGTAAATAAAGTATTTTACTTTGTATTTTTTACATAGTCATTAATAAAAACATAAGAAATAAAATACAGTATTTACTCAATATCAAAATTAACATAAATGCATTTTCTAAAAGTAAGAATGATGTGTTTTTGAATTTAAGAATGTTATACAAACGCAACCGAAATGTTTCTTTATTTAGTATTTTATGGCCATTACACTTTTTGGATATTTTAAGTCCACCAAACTAGGCACACGCATTGGGTATCTACTTTTTATATTTCGCAGTAGTCTTAAAAGAGAGAGTTAATTTAGTAATTTGGATATTTCATCGTATCAATATTGTAAACTAAATGTACTTATTTGTAACTTTTGCAAATATTAAGAACTGGAGAACACGAAATTTTATAAATTAATTCTTTTTTTTGTTTCTATTGAAAATGCCTTATTTAATCATAATTCAGATTTCATTAGCAAATTCAATAACTCAGAATGCGAAAACCAATTAATAATAATCTTCTTCTTTATTAAAGTTCGTTAAAATATCGTCAAGGCCACTTCTATCCATCGCTAGGCTAAATTCAAAACGCTATTTCTATGTTCTGGACCGCTTCCAAATAAATACTGCTAAATCGCATTTTTTTTCTTTTCGAACTTTTGGCAGGACATTAAACTAAAACACATTAAGAAGTTTTCCAGATATTGAAACCTAAGAGTCGTCTTGGGCCTTCCATAATTTAGCAAACACGGGACCGTACCTACGTGAACCGAATGACATAAGTCGACGACCTTAAATGTCTTCTTAGTGCATACAAAACGTTAAATTATGATAAAATTGGCTTAATTCTGAACACGACTTCCTTTTCTAGTCTTTTGCAGCTAAAATAATCAATATCTTACGTTTTCAAGTTTTTTAGTTTACGAAAAAACTTAATTTTATCTTGGTTCTAATTGTGCCTATTAACAGATATATTTTAAGATCTATCGTTTCGGGCCCTTTCAAGTTCTTTGTAACTAAGATTATTACTTAATTGCATTATTTCTTTGGTAATTGTTCAATTAACCTGAAAAGGTGTTTCTATTTGAAATATTTATATACTGTTCACATTGACCATTATATTATTTTAAGACTTTGTTGGTGAGCGTTCCCCTCCGGACATTCCTCTCCAATCCTTTGAGACTAAAATAATTACTCAATGACTCTTCCTTATCCAACAAAAGGTTTCCTTATCGTCCGCGTAGTTTTTTCCGCACACTCGCCCTTATTTTCAGGCCTGCTTCGAGGAAGATTTAACAATTTCTAAAAATATCCATTCCCTTATGTAACAAGCCGAGTTCATTTCATATTTTATCCTTGTGCCTCCGCTCCTACAACATTTGATAGACGCAATCTAATTTCTCGGGATGCTGTCAAACAAACGCCAAATTTACGACCCTTGATTCCAATCAGAGAATTTCAAATTATAATATGGAAATACTTCAGAGAGCTGTTGGTACATAAAATGAACAAATTTCACAATAAATAAATACAAAGTAGGTATAGCTATGAGAAAGTTGATGAGCAAGTATTTCGGTTTGTAAAATTGTATATTATTGAGTCAAAAATCATTTCTGTTGGATTTAAAAGCTTTTCGCCACTCCCTGTTCGATAATGTAATGACCTTCTATTTTAATTACGTGTATATATTGTTAATTTTCATAGTTATTTTTAATAGTTGAAATAGTAAAAATTAAATTATTGAAAATGAAACAAAATTCTATTTAAAATTTCGAGTTTATTTTTATTATCTCCGGTATTTAAAAATAACTTTTTTTGAAAATTTTCTCTAAACGGAAACGAAATATAGTGCGTTCTCAAAATTGTTGAAAATATTATTTTTCAACATGGTTGGATAATATAGAAATACATAGATTCCCTGCATTTTCCCCACAAAAATATCTTCTCGCAAAAAATCCAATTCTTGAAAAATATTAGGAGTTCCCCGCAATTTGGGGAATTTTCTACTAATTGGCAACCCTGATACAGAAAAATTACACCATAGACGTAGACTGGTTGTTGATCAGCAGATTAGTCATACCAACCAAACGGTGTGTTTTGATAAAATGTTTTTTTTTTGGTTTAAATGACGAATAATATTTTTTTTACATTCACTCCACGTAGCAGATTCTGAGGAAAATAATTTCCCTTAAGGCCTCTGTCATCTCTGGGGATGCTTTGTGGAGGGTCTATCCCGATTATGCACCGGTGCCGAGGGAATCAATGACGCTAGTTCTTCGCAGCGTCTTCCATTGTAATACCAGTAGAACAAGGACAGCATACCTACTTAACGCCTGTTCTCTAAATATTGCAATCCGCCTGTTAAGATAAGGGATTCTATCAAATGAACCTCCCGTTTCTGCACAGTCAAGGGTTCTTTTCAAGTATTTTGGGGCTCCAGACCAGAGGTGGTTGCCAAATTCATTCAAATTCAACTTTTTCATATGGAAACCGCAGTGAAGAACCAACAGCGGGACAGCACCCCGATCATCAAGGGTCGAGTTTTCCGATTTTACCTAATAAATTGGCCTTTTCGGTGGTGGTGTTTGCTAGTGAGCCGTCAGGTCTGGTAAGATGTGGTAGGCTGGATTTGCAGAAATTGCAACCTATTGAGCCCACAAGCGACCAGAACGCTCTGCTGCCATGCGGGCAGGCAGCCAGTTTTTTCCATGTTCAATAATATATTTTTAACTTATATTTTCAGAAATAGCGTTTGTTGACCGATATGAATATATTTTAAGACATTATATTTTTCCCTGCAGTTCCTTATTATTATGGGGACTTGGTAATGAGACAATAAAATATGATGTTGTGTGGTGTCACGGCATTTATTGTGAGTCAGTATAACACATCAGTTGAGTTGCGCAGTTGGGAGATGGCTCTGGATCGAAAATGATGATGACACCTGGCGTAGACGGCGATGTCTGCGGTAGAGTGGTCAAAATGCGGGTCAGTGGGTCAACACTGCGTTGATGGAGACCAGACTCGTGGGCTTGTTCAGCACTGGTGAAGGCGAGGAGTCTTCCGGGTACTTCAGCGTGAACAAAGTAGCCAAAGGTGCGATGGACCTTGTTTGGCAGATGAGCGGGGGATACAGGCTGGCGACGATGGTCGCGGGGCCGAGGCGCAGACGGCGATGAGCTGGTCGCAGGGTCTAGGCGCGTGATGTTAGCGCTGGTCAGGAATGATAGCCTGGGCCAAGGCGTTGAGGTGAAATCCCAAGGAGTCCATGGTTGCAGTCCATGCAAAGTCGGGTGTAAGTGTGCAGCGATGAGGTGAAGAAAGAGCGAGGCGAGACGAGGGGGGAACCGGCCATAGTGACTGATTCCTCCGCTACGCCGGGTCGGACTTCTCGAGTGGGATGATGTCACGTCGAACTTGTTGACTGGAGTGATGTAGAATGATGATGTTCTTATGTCCTCCGCCGCTTATATAGCTGCTGATTCCTTTGTTCTTGTCTGCCACGGGTTGAAGTAGCGTCTGGACGTCGAACCCGCAGGATCGCTGACTCAGTTCATTGTATGAACGTTTTCATCACCCTGTATGCAAACATTCTCTTATCAACAGTTTACGTATCGCGGTCCCGATATTTCAATTGAAGTTTCTTGTTGTTGACTCAGCTTTTTAACTCGTGCAGTCTGGTTATGATATGATGATCCTAAGAGCGGTGACGTAACTGCTTAATTATCATATTGAAAAAATTGAGATTTTTGAATAAAATTGAATTGAGAATTTAACCTTCATTTAAAGATGACGAGGGTTGATAATTATTTCAAAATGACTAATTACATTATTACTGACAAAAATCTTAAATGATTCGACAAATAAAAAAATATGAATACGCGCTGATATGCCACTGAATATTGTTAACCTTGACTATTTAGTAGAAGTACTAGGATAACTGTAAAAGCCCGTTTATGTGGTGATTGCCATTTATACAATTTCTCGATTCTAGCTTGACCCAAATTATACTGCAAATATAATAAGAATTATTATTATATTTATAAAAGTTTACTTTTTTCGTTCAAGACTACATTTCTTTCCTTTATTTAAATAATTTTACCAACTTCCTACTTCGATACTGAAATTCAAACATCCTTTTTCATCGAAGGTTTTGGCAAGTTTACCTTCATAATTCTTATTTCTTCCTCGGGGAAATTTAATTTCACTATCGGCCATATTATCTGAAGGCTATCCTTAATCTATCAGCAAATTTGTTCCTTCTTTCCTTTTATCTTCGAAATATGTTGAATTCCTTCGCATTAAATTCATGTAACGCAATACATTTTTGCTTTATTATCTACGAAAGATAAATAAAAAACACACCGTGTTTTTATGGCGATCAGCGGTAGACGTTTTATAAGTGATGTCATGTTCTATCTAAAAGTATTTAATATCTTAATTATTGTTTTTGTGTTTAATTCGTAGGAATCCATTTATTTATTTTATTTTATTTTATTAAAATCAAATTATTAGCAAATAAAATATTTATTTAATATCTGTTAAAATATCTCATCCATATCACTGAAAAGACTTTATTATATGTTTACATTTGTGTATTTAACATATTTTATATTTTTTCGTAGGAAGCAATCACTTTGTGGTTAGACATTTTATATTAAATCAAATAAAACACTTTGTTTATTAACCACGACTTTATTATTATTACATCTACCGGTTTCGCTACGGTCGAGCTTCATCAGGATGTGAAATATAACGTATAGTTATATTTATAGTTATATTTCACATCCTGATGAAGCTCGACCGTAGCGAAACCGGTAGATGTAATAATAATAAAGTCGTGGTTAATAAACAAAGTGTTTTATTTGATTTAATATTTTATATTTTTCAATTTCTATCAATTAATCTCAAATATTTTCTTGAAGGAATCATGTCATGTTGCATATCATCTTAAGATCCGATTTAAATGCTTAACGGGTCTATTGATTTACTTTTTTATCGAGACAATCTGTTAACCTTCAGACTTATATGTCTCTATATACGCCGCCGCGGCGGATTGCTTGAAATACGTAAGAATTCCAAGCAATTTGAATGCATTACCCTTTTTCCAAATTGCACGTTACTTTCAAGCGAAATGTTCAATTACATGAGGTTTCGTGTGAAACACTTATATTTCCTTTCAAGATTCCTAGAAACCGTACAAAAGTGCCCGTTACCAGTTTTCGGAATCCCAGATTAGAGTTTTTCCTTTGTATTTCTGTTAAATTGCAAACCCTAGTCAACAATTCAGTTCTTTTTCTATTGAATAGTATTACTAAGCAAGCAAAGCAATGGAATTCCATTGTATTATTGTATTATTTTCTTAACTCTTAGAGCAAGATGTTGCACCGTACTGAGAAAATCGTTTTCCTCTGCTGAGAACCTGATTTAAGCATAGAATAATATATGATGCACAGAGTTTGGTCACTTGAGAGAAGTAAGAAATGCTTACGTTTGTAATATTTTACAGTTTTTGGGATTTAATTCAAGAGATATATATGGACGGGCATAGTACGGTTTGTTCGCGAATTTATCTGGTTTTGTTCCGTTTTTATAATATCACATAAATTATTAGTAATGAAATTAATTTTATTAATTTTTTTGTTGTTTTGTATCTTTGAACCACTGACGACTATCTTTAATTTATGGCAGATGATAAGTGATTTCTTCATCATAGTAAGTTATATTATAATGATAATGATGAATTTATATTATCACTTTTTTTCCCAGATTCTAGTAGAAGTAAGAGTAGGAGTTGTGCAAATAAGAGTTCCCGGAAATCTCTCTAGTATTTCGTAGAACACGTGAAACCTCGGCAGTTAATAATTTATTCACAGCACTAGATTGGCCATAATGGCTTAAAAATAACACAAAACCAGTTATTAACACTGAGTTGCTAATAATTGCTTTTAGTTAAGCTATCAGTGTGGATGACATCATCATGAGCCTTCTGGCTTTTAGATTTGGATTTGGGACCATCTTAATTTTTGTTTTAGATTTACTTCCCCACCTTCCTCTTTCCCTTCCCCACTTACCTTCAGCCTCACAACATCCCCCAATTGGGGATGCCATAGTCTCACTGGCTCCAGACGGGAGCAGTTGGGACTCTTGTGAGGTATTCACTATAGAAAAAAAAAAAAAAAAACCTGTCCTTAGCGGCTCTCTCGTCCTATCTTTGGGTGATCTCTACCTTTCTACATACTGATTTTTATTATAAGTTCACACACTTGGGGAAAACAATCAACCAGATCAACCGCATTTAATGTGAGTGTTCCAAAGTTATATTAGCCCTTATCTTTATCTCTCGAAACTCAACTAAGTGGGATCTTTGTAAATAAAAACCAAACTGCGGTAAGGATGCTTGTTAGAAGGTATTTACTTAAGTATAAAAACGGTTCATCCTTGCCATAGTTAATGATCCTTATTCATTACTTAATGTCATGCTTATAAGAATAAGAGTGGTGTGCGGAAGTTTGCTTACTATAGGAGACTTTCCCTAGTGTATTTCAGGCCAATGTTCTAGTATTCGAGAGGTAACAGTTTTATCCGTCCGATGAATTAAATTCAGGAGAATTTATGTTTATTAATTAGTCCGACGAGATTCATACCCACTGATACAATGAATAACCCCGTTTAACAGAGTTTGCTGTTTGTTCAGCTAATTGTTTTATTTACGTACTAAATCATCGAGCGAATTTGTTGTTCTCTATTTCTCCTTTCTGCTTGGAATTATTGTTTCCACAATTTAAAACGTGTTCCTTCAGATATCAACGGAATCCACACCAATTACAGTTCAAGGTTTGGGATTAATTCATACGAAATAGAATTTTAGGCAAATATTTCTGAGTGTACCAACTTTAAAATCGTAGGTGAAATGGATGACACAAAGAAAAGTTCCATCTTTGTGAAATTTATTTTAGTCCGAATTTTATTTCTTCCATGTATATATCTGTTAATAGTTCTATTTCATTATTTTAAATAAAGATAATAAAAGGTTTGAAAACATTTTTCAACAATATTTTATTATCAACCGTAACCGGTTTCAGCCTGTTAAGGCCATCTTCAGACTGGTACAATTTTTTCTTATGGTTTTGTTGGTAGATAGCAGGTAACAATATAACATAGCAGGTAACCATGTGCTTAAGAATAATTTGTGCGACGTTATGTTACTTAATCCATATAATTCAATGTTCAGTATTCAGGATTACCATAATAGTAACTGGTTTTAAGATGTATTGAACTAAGAAGTTTTAATTACGACCACCGTAAATCAGTAAGTTCATTGGGGTAGGATCGGCGCCCATGAAAACCGATCGTGGCAATTTTTGTTTTTTTTTTTTGCAAGTTCAAATTAATGTTTTTGGCTTTCGGTAACTCTAGTGCTTCTAAGTTGTCTAATATGCCCTATTCTCCATTTCACGTTTATGTAGTAAACTGATGTCTGCATTTGAATTAAACTGTGGTCTATTTCTATGAGATGGATAGCAAATTCCGAAAAGCCATTATTATTTAAACATCTTAGGTACTCTTTGACTTTTTGTATTTTATATAAATATCCGTAATATGAAGGAAGTTGCTATTTTAATGCATTATTTTCATTCCCGCATTTTGTTATATTTTTTATTAAAGTGATTTAAAAGGAAATGTTGTTTTTAATGCATATTAAGAACGTGACATGATTGTAATTACGGAGTAATTGTTAATTCATTTCATTGTTAAATGTGCAACAATCAGTTCCCTTTGTAGCAGATCTCTGTTGGCTTAACAAAGGATCAGTAAATTGTGACCTTCTGTATCATTTAAGCTTTTATTGTTCTCTTAATGAACGAGATAAATAAAGCAACTAAATTTGCTTTAATTACTTCACTGTACCGTTAGACATTAGCGCTGCTATGAACGTCGTCGTGGAAGGCAAAGAAAAGAAACTGGTTTAAACTGTAATGTACAAAAGCAGTTTTTAGGTTGATTTCAGAGACATTTTAATAAAAATGGTTCTTATCTTCTCTAATTAGATTTATACTATTCTAATTTATATTTTTCTGCCCCAGTATGATATTTCGCGTATTTTTTTACTCTTAATACTAATCGTGATTTATTTTTGGGTGCGGTGTTGAGCTACGTCCTTCCGTAGCATAATACCCCAAAAATATTGTAAAATTATTTTGAAAGAAAATGTTAAATCACATCTGGAAATCATTGAATCAAACCAAATTGCCCATTTTTTATGGTTTTGAAATAAAGTATTTGTCAACTGAATAATGACAGCGTTTAGTCTGATCGAATTTGCATTTCAATTTACATTTTGAATTTCAAGTTGACGAGCAAATCATTCAAATACACATAAATAAAATCAAATTCAGATTGGAAGAAAACATTAAACTGTGGAACCAACTAATTCCATGTCTATGGGAACGTAAATATGTGGTGCCCAATGCATAACAATGTGTCGGATAGTACCTACCTGCTTACAACAATACTTGCCGAAGTATCTACGCTAGTATTTTGCATGTGTTTGGATTCAGAGGCGTTCACCAGAAGTATCTAGTCTATCGCTTAGGCATTATTACAGCGCCGCTGATCAATCTGGATTATGCGAGGTTTCGTAAATTTACCGGTAGTCTCGCGAACCTTCCACCGTCGTCAGCTGAGTTATTAAAAGCGACCCAGCGCAGACCATTACATAATACAATACCAGCAACCTTGACACGGATACCGAGTTAATTGCCTACGTTACGCGCGTGAAATTATATCTCGAATTTTCCTTTGTAAAACATTCTGCTTGTGTTTCTCCGTTTATTTTTGGATGCATTATAATAAACCACTCCAACAAAATTGAGTAATTTATTAATATTTAAGTAATTTTAATTTATTAATATTTAAGAATACGAACTATAACCACAACTGTTTTTGAAAAGAGGTCAAAAAGTCTCAGAGTGGTGTAGAAAACGGAAGTAAGAAAGTGATAAAATCAAAAGATGGAAAAATATTGACGAATGTGGTAGAAATAAAAGAGAAATGGTTGAAATACTTTACGGAAGTCTTAGACGGTCCGAGTGACAGTGATTCTAGATATGAATGATGATGATGGGGTGATTGTTACCGAAATCAGCATGGATGAGATAAAAAGATCGATTAAATGTATGAAGAATGGTAAGATTGTCACAAAGCTAAAGGATCACGTATGGAATGTGGGAATAATAGGGCAATTAGCCTGCTAAGTTCAGTTGGCAAGCTAAATTGTATAATGGATGAGAATAGAACCAAAAGATAAAATATGGGATCTGCATGGTGCTTTTATGAGTGCGTGGACCCAATTTTCTCATTACGTATGTCCACTGAGAAGTTTCTGGGAAAAAAACCAGAAACTTTTCAGTTCCTTAGTAAATCTACAAAAAACATACGACTAAGTCGACACGAAATATCTATGGATAGTGTTGTCCAAGTATGGAATAAATACAAATCTCACTCAATGGCAGGCACATTCATTACGTTTGGTTAACGGTGGTTTTACGAGGTGATTAGATATCACGAAAGGCGTTTAACAAGGCTGCGTAATGTCACCGTGGTTATTCAATCTATAGATGGATGTACGCAAGAATTGAAAGAAGTGGGATTGGGCGCAAATTTGAGTAATCTGAAAGTACGTTGCCTGTTTTATGCTAACGATGCGGTGATGATTGCTAACATTACAGAAGATGTACAACTGTACAGTATCTCGTGTGTAGGATAAACGAAGTATGTTTGAAGAATTAGTTAATGATGAATGTAAGTAAGTCTAAAGTCATTGTGTTTGATTGGTGGATTTGTTTTGGTGGATGAGAAAAATGTCCAAAAAAGCGAAGCTAGCAGTTCACAATGGAGTGGTGGTACCTACCCTGATGTATGGCAGTGAGGCGTGGAACTGGTAAAGGAAGGATGAAAGTACACTAAATGCCGTAGAAGTGATATCTTTGAGGCGTGTGTGTGGTAAAACCATGCATGTTCGTGTAAGAAATGTGGAGAATCCGCAAAAAATGCAAGGCTGATGTAAGCGTAATGAATTAGATTAAGAAAGGGACGTCTAAATGGTTTGTTCATTTAGATCAAATGAACGAAGAAAGGAGTGTAAGGAGAACATATCACACAAATGTTTATTTATTTATTTCTATGCATACATTACAGTGTCTACCAAATATTTACATTTGTATATAATACATAAATTTAGAACTGTTGTTAATATGGTTTTTTTTTATGCTGGGTGTGAGGTAGGTTTGAGTAGGTGAAACTGTGGTGGGTAATGTTATATGTTTCGTGAACACCTCACTGGGAGAACCTGTGCTGAGGTGTTTACGTGGTTATGATTAAATGGTACATGTATTTATGTGTATTGGTTAAATTTTCTTATATAAATGTAAGTTGGAATTTTTTTTTTTTTTAATGGCTATTGTACATTGTTATTTAAAGATAAGGAAAAAAAATATTTATTTATTTGCACATATATATATATATATGCACATATATACATACACCCTTGTATACACATACATACATAAATACACTTGTATGCATGCATACACACATATAAATAAACACATTTATACATACATACACATATACACTTTCATTAATGATTATGTTTGGTTTGGTGTTATAATGTTTTGTATAAAGTGGATATCTTGTTTTTTGATCCAGGCTGTGATCAGTTTTTTGTGAATGTTTGTGTATGTATTTCCCGTTAGTAGTAGTTTCAGAGTGGTGGACATACAATTAAAAAGTTTTGTAGCGTAATACTGGAAGTGTCTTTGTTCGTGTGTGGTGTATGTTATCGGTATGTTCAGGGTATTGTTTGTTGACAACGTTGTTTTTATTGTTGTTTGAGGTGGCATTGGAATGTGTAGTTTCTGTTGGAGGAAATTTAGTAGTGCAGATTCGGCATAAAGTTGTCTTATTGACATGACGTCTAATTTTTTGAAAATTTCGCTTGAATTTGTGTAGAATGGTACTTGCAAGATAATTTTAATTATTGTTTTTTGAAATTTTTGTATTGGGTCGATACCCAGTGTTTGTAGCGCTTCCCCAAGCCAGTATGCCATATGTAACAATCGATTGACAGAGTGCGAAATATATAGATCTAAGTATTGAATGTGGGAAAATGTTTTTAATTGACTTTATTAGGTGCATGACTCTTTTTAGTTTATTAGTAATGAAAGTAATGTGGTCAGTCCAGCGTAAGTGCGAATCAATAATGACCCCTAGGTATTTTGTTTGGTTAACCCTTTCTATACGTTCGCATTGGCAATTGGGTGAAGTTTGTTCACAGTCATGTAGAAACAGGTCTATGTTTGGTGGAGGTTGACCTCTTTGTGTAATACTGTGTGTGATGTATTTTGTTTTTATTATATTAACGGTAAGAGTATTCCAGTTTAGCCATTTTTTGACAACTGATAAACTTTTTTCGGCAATTATAAATACATCTTTCCATGTGGCTGCTTGACAAAGAAGTACTGTATCGTCAGCGAAGGTCACGATTTTACCTTCAATTTCAATCTCACATAGTTCGTTATGTAGATGAGGAACAATAGAGAGCCAAGTACACTCCCTTGTGAGACTCCGTACGTGATCAAAAGTGGATGACTTGTCTTGCTGTCAATTTTTACTTGTTGCGTTCTGTCAGACATGAAGCTTTTAATTAGATCGAATTCTATTCCATTAATGCCCATGTTTTTTTGCTTTTTGAATAGTTTTTCGTGTGAAATTGTGTCGAAGGCTTTACATTGATCTAAGTAAATAGATACAACTTTTTTCTTAGCGTCAAGATTTTTTGTAATGAAGTCCGTTACAGTAGCTATTGCATGTTCTGTGCTCATGTTTTTTCTGAAGCCATGTTGGTTGATCGAGAGTATGTGATTTGATTCCAGATAGTGTTGAAGCTGTATTTTAATAGTTTTTTCAAGAATTTTCGAAATGGTATTTATTAGCGTTATGGGTCTGTAGTTGTTTACATTATTTTTTTGTCCTGATTTGAAAATTGGAATAATAAGACCTTTTTTAGTAAGCTAGGAAAGATTCCTTCTTTTAGACTAAGATTAATTAAGTATGTGAGTGGTTTTAGTAGTTGTTGACTTAGTGTTAAGATAGTTTTAGAGTCTACACTACACCATCCTGTCCTGTAGTTGTGTTATTCTTTAATGATTGAATTATTTTATTGGTATCTTCTAGCGTAACATTACGTAATTTGAAATGTCTATTGTAATTTTCATTACTGATGTTTGTTGTATTGTTATGAGGTTTCTGGATATCTCTAAGAGGCAACGTAGTTTTTATATTTTCAGCTAGGCTAACACCAATATTAGTGTAGTGTTTGTTTATAAAATTGAGGATACGTGTAGGATTCTCGTGGAAGTGGAGTTCTTCATCATCAATTAGTATTTTTTTTATGGTATCATCTTTGTTCTTCTGTGAATCCGTACTTTCTCTCAAAATTGGCAATGCGGTTTTAGGGTCATAATTTGCTGTTATCAGTTTGTTTTGGTAGTATAATTCATTGGCTTTACGTATTGTAAGGGAACAAATATTTCTGTACCTTTTATAGAAGAAATAAAGTGAGGTATCATAAGGGTTAAGTTTAACTTCTTTGTGTAGTTTGTCCCTTTTTTAATGCTATTTATGATGCTTTGAGTAATCCATTTTTTAAGTCTAATTTTGCGGTGTGGAATAGATGTGGATGTTTTTTGGTATTTTGTGTAATGAAAGTTTGTAGATATGTTAAAAAATAATTCCATGCTTCTTCTATTGAGTTAATTTTTGTAAGATGTTCCCATGTCTGATTTTCTAAACATTGTTTTAGGTTTAAGTAGTTAATTATTTTTTTTGCGGTGTTATTTTGGAAAGTTGAGTTCATAGTTGGGGAAGTCAGGCCTATCATTGTTGTGTAGTGATCTGTGATTGTTGATTCGTATACTGCACTACATATTGGTATTTTTGATTTAACCATAATGTGGTCTATACATGATTCTGAGTCTTTGGTTACCCTGGTAGGAGTATTAATGGTGCTTATAATGCCATGTTCCAGAAGCATCAGTTGGTATTCAATGTTTTGAGATTTTGAGAGAAGTATGTTTATGTTTAGATCACCAGCTATGATGATGTTTTTGGATGAAGTAAATTTTTTTATGTGAGAATCCAGAGCCATTATAAATGGTGTAATGTTGTGTATGGATGGTGATCTGTATAGAGCGAGAATACACGTATTACAGTCGGTGATTACTTGTAGACAGTTTGAATTTACTAAGTCAATTTCTGAAACAAAAACGTTAAGACTATCATTTATGTATACAAAAATGCCATCATTTTGATTTTTATATTTAATGTGTGAAATGCAGTATTATTATCATTTTTGTAAAAGCGGTTGAAATCCAACATTCTGTTAGGATTATAATTTTGAAATCTGTTTTAAAGTTGCTTAAGAGTGTGTCAAGTTCGTCGTAATTTTTGTTCAGGGATCTTATATTTTGGTTAAATATTGTAAGAGAACCTGGAGTGTTAATAATAGAATCCCATAGTTTTGTATCATTGGTTGTATGATGTTGGTGTGTGCTATTTAAGTTCATTGTGAGTAGATCAGCCATGGTGGTATGTAGAATAAGAATAATGTTATTATGAGGTCTGAGTGACCTACATTAGTTACACCATTTTTTTTAAATCATTTTCATTTTTAATTTGTATAATTTTTTCCCCCGGACCTTTCCGGATTAACAGTTTGCCTGTTTTAAGCCACACGAATTGGAATTTTTTTTCTTTAGCCGATTGTTTGGTTTTCCATTATAATTCTTTGTAGTACGGTGAAAGCACTTCACTAATTTAAATTGGAGAGTTTGTATTTAAAATCTTAGCCGTATTTTTGAGTGATAAAATAGAATCCCTAGTTTTTAGGCTGAGGAAGGTAGCACGGAGTTTTTCCGGGGCATTCTGTCGCCGATCCTGTGTCCTGGTCACCAGTCGTATATCCTGCTGTAGCAGGGGCAATCTCAGGGAACTGGCTACCCGAAGTACCGCTTCCACAGGTGGTTCACCTGGCTGCAACTGTACGCCCGCCATCTATAAACTATCAGAGAGTTTTTCTTGCTCTAATTCTGCGACACGGCATTCCCGAGAAGAGATTCTAATGCTTTTGTTTTCATTTTCTTCTCCCAAGAATTTTGATTCCTTATGTAGATCTTCCATTATTTTAAACTTTGACAGCAGATCTTCGTATTGATTGCAAATGAAATCACTGCTTCTCTTTAGATCATTGATTTCATCTGTAAACATTTTTCTAATCTCTGTAATTTTACTATCGAAGTGTTTCGTAAGACGCTCATAAAGGATAGTATTGTCTTCACTAGATTTGTATATGTCACTTGTACTTGCACTCTGATGGGTGTCTTTGATCTTCTGTTTGGAGCCATTTTGGGTCTTATTTGTAGGTGCGTCAAGTTCCTCTGCGTCGCTAGATGTCACTGGTTTTCTTTGTCGACTCATTTTGTAATATATTAATTTAGATTATATGGGAGCAATAGCTTTAATTATAGCACTTTCAATTCCCGACTGCACCTCGCATAGAAATACGTTTCTCACTGCACCTTGCCGAGGTACTTTGTCTATGGTAGTTGTCACTTGTCACACACACTGCCACACACTAATGTCAATGTTAAAGTTGTTAAAATTATTAAAACAAAATTACGCATGTGTTTACAATAGCATTCATTTCTAACACTCACACGGGTAACTTGGCACTTTTATTTTATTTTAACAGCGCAGTAATTACTGTATTACACCGCGATAAACAGATTACAGTTTATATTCCAAGACAGCTACAGTGACAGTAGTTGCGTATGTATTGTGAATGGTAGCTTTTCAGGTATTTTGTATTTTGTATGGTCTCCAGACCAGAGGTGGTGCTGGTCTGGAGCCCTCAAGGTAGCAGAAGTCGGGAACACCCGAGGAAGACATGGCACGATCAAGTGAAGCAGATACAGTTGAGCCATGGCAAGTCTTAGAGTCTCTTAGAATCAGAATAGAACAGTATGTATGACACGATGTATGAATGTGAATGAGGTAAGGAGTGTGTGCCAATACTGAGTTGTTTGGCAGTCCGTCATTTCTGCCTACCTCTGCGGGGAAACGGCCTGATGGATAGTTAACATAACTTTACTAGTGATTCCTGACATTATTTGGAAGAACAATTTTCTTTTTTTTTTTTTACTCGAGACTTTAAAAAATCAGTATGGACATTTAAGGTGCGTGAGGGGTTGGGCGGTGACTTGGTTGGGTGACAGTGATATTTTTGGTAGAAGAAATATTTTATTATGATTTAAAAAAAAAATATACAGTTAAAAATCATTAGTATGTATTAATAGTATGCTGGGGATCATGTCTAAAGTTCAATGTTGAACCACTAAATATTACTCAAAAATTGATCCTTAAAGTCATTCTTAATTTAAGTTATCCATCCAACTTACTTTATAAGGAATGCAATGTTATGTGTATAAAACAGGGTGACCGGATAAATCATCAAAATGATAATTCATCACATCTTTAAAAAGTTTTATAAAGTCATGGAAAGTGATGAAACAAAAACTTTATTAACTGGGTTAAGTAGGTTAGGTTAGGTTAGGTTAGGTTTAAATTTTTATTTTTTCCATCTTTTCTAATGACATTCACTGTGTTGAGTTATCATGGAACCATAAAACAGCTATATATCACTCAAATACTTTGTCGATTTTTTATCAATATTAAATTTGCTGAAAGAACACAATGAACGCGTACAACTAAAATTAGCTCTACATTGAACTTTATGGCGGTACATACTAAAACTTATTTTGTTCAAAAAAAATATTTATATCAGGCACTACTTATGTTTAATATTCTTCCAAATCATATCAAGTCTACCAATTCATTAGTTAAATTTAAAAAGTTAATTAAGATTTTTGTATTGACAGACGAATGTCTTAATATTTCTTCATCCTTGTTCTTTCTTAAATAGTAAGATTTTACAAGTCTCATTTGCTAAAAACTGAATGTCACACTATCTGTCTTTATTATCTACTTTGCTTCTTGTTTTGAATAGTGATTAATGATTAGTTATGGTTCAAAAATTGTTACAATATGCTGTCAAATCACCCATCTGGTAACACATCTAATACTTATTTTTTCTTTAATTTTGAAATATTTTGTGTTTGTATGTAGAATTACTTTATGTTTGTGATTACTCTTATGTTTGCTTCACTCAAATGTAAATTATTAACCTCGATACAGGCTTAGTCCTAGTGAGGTTGATTTTTATGTGAAAAAAAACGTGTTTTATATATAGTGAGATGCAATAAATAAATTAGAATCTAAAATTTCTTTTACATACTCCATATAATGTCAGGAATTCATGAATCGTTGGTTAAAGTAAGTCGAGTTTGTCCCTTAACATCCTGTTTATTAAGCTAGGAACAAAAAAAAAGCAGGAATAAAAAAACTAGAAAAAAAACTGTAACTTTTCTTTTTAATTTTCAGTGTCAAAATGTTTTGCATTCAAATGTTAGTTGGTAATTTTGTTTATGTTTTTTTTGATTCATGTGGTTTTTCAAAATCCACCCTAAAAAACAAGCTTTGATAACTTCGGATTAAATTTTGTACAATTATTATGCTAGCGGTCATAGCTTTTAAATAACTTTTTAAGAACAATGATTAATGTAAATCTCACTTGAAATAAGTTTGAAAACATTCCCGCCGGATTAATGTTAACAATTTATTAGTCTGGCTTCGAATTTCTTAAGCAAAATGAAGGACCACTGTAACTTTCCGTCCCATTAAACTTCACCTTGAAAATCATAAAATCCACGTTAACGCACCGGCGAATTTGTCACAAAGATTTGCATATATTTTCAGAGTAAGTAGCCCAGACCTGGTAATCACCACTCTTCCCTTGGGCTCGCTTCTCCCGGGGGTGTGGAGAGTGTCTAAAACAATCCTCACTTAAATAAAACTTTTTAAACGCTAAGTAGGGGTGCCGAACCAGAACAGGGTTAAAAAGTTAAAAAAAGAACGAAAAGGTTCCTGGGGGATTTACGGTTTTACCTGGTCTGATCTCCCTTGAATTTAAAACAGAACGCAGATCTTGCGATGAATTCTTAGTAGAACTCGTTGGTTATAATGTTACAATATTATGGAATTTGTTATTAAATACCAATGAATGTGGAAAAACAACCATTGTCTCTGAATTTATTTTTATATTATTATACTATTATAATAAAGTGACAATTCGTACGCCGATATTTTTTCCAAATATTGTCGTGTTGCTATAAGGGATTTTGGCAAAAATTAAATTTATATAAATTTTATGTTATTGTCGTGTTGCGGTTCCTCTTTATTTCAAAGTTTCGAGTAGCGTTACAGTGTCCATCATCAGTCAGATGTGTACAATGTAATGCTGCACATTCTCTTGCGAGCTGAAGCGCGAGCTGAACCACGAATCATGGGAAAGGAACAAATCGAATCGTCGCGTCGCTTCGGCTCGCGAATATATTACGCTGTTGAATCCTCGACTAAGAGGGAGGAAACGTAACATGATATAATATAATAACCCAAAAATTGATCAGCTTACTTCTTTTGCCGTGAAAATCTCAGATCATAAACGATAAATTTAGCAATTTTTCATTTGTTGGTGAGTCAATTAAAACTCCAAAGTAGTGTACTTTTTTTATTAACATTTAAACCTGCTAAACTACTTATGTAGTTTGTCAGCAGGTAAAAAACAAAACTAACTGAACAAAGAAATATAATCTTATAAATTCTACACCAATTTATAGATTCAAGCTGGATTGCAGGGACCATATTAATACAAACAAAATGCTAATCAATTCAATTATTTATAAGCAGCTGAAATAAAATTAATAAATAAAAATAAATTGAAATCGTGGTTTTTGTTAGTATTTTATAAAAATTACGTTTAATTTTATTTTTGAATAGTTACTGTAATGTAGTGCTTTTACATGCAATCAGAATAATTTATCAAAAATTTTGATTTTTTTAGATTATATTATAGAGTATATAATGGAGAGTGAAATGGGGAAGGTATACGAGTACAGACAACACATAAAAGCTACAAATATTCATAATATGGTTTCCTGAAACTTGTTATCTATTCACCCTAATAAATGATAAGAAAAATTTCTGTATTTCATGATCCAGCCATGTTGCAATTTCCTAGTATTAATAAGGGTCCCCTATTATTCCATCCGCACATGTTCTATATAAACTTTATTTTACTTTATTGAGCGTATTTTTCGATTACACATATTGTTTTATTATTTATATCCCCGACCACAAAAATACCAGTCATATTAACCTCGGGGGTCGGGGGTAAATATAACTGAATGGTATTTTTCTATGTGAAGGACAATATTGTTATAGTATTTGGTGGGTCCGCCCTGTCTGGCTTAACGGGGTTGCCCTGGGGGATGTTGTTTCCCAGAAGTTTGTTAGAATGTATGTAAATGGTGGTGGGCCGGAAGTTTGGCAATTGAGGCTAAGGACTGTCATTAATCCTAATTGCCCTGTCCAACATTCCGGTTACAAACACCTTTTTGCAGGGGCTAATCCAACACGCCTTGTTTTTATCCAGAACAAATCCTAAATCTCTTTGATGTTAGTGGTAGAATAAATATTGTATTTCCTTTCTTTGGTGTTCTGGATTTTCGTGATTTTTATCTGTCGGGCTTATTTAAACCCAACGAAAAATTAAAGCTTTTATTTGAATAGAAATGTACCGATATATATTCACTTTTTCTTGAGCCAATATGGCACTAAAATTCCGTTAATGTTGTGAGAGAAGTTGTACTGAAATAGGATATTCAATTTTAAACAATATTTCGTGGTCGCGGAGGAAGACTTAGGATTGCTCTCGACTAGCAATCTGAAGGTCGCGGGTTAAAACCCCGGATGCGCAAGTAAATTTTGTTTGATGAATTTGTGTTATTTCATATTTCATTAATTTAAAATAATGTATGGTATACTTGCGGTACGTTCCGAAGTGGAAGATACACGCAGTATCGCTCTGGTGTAAGAACACCATTCAGAATTCAAACGTTGCTTGTAAAGGCTTTATCCATATTTGGTGAAGAAAACTGATTATCCAGGTACTTCCCCACTTTCCTCTTCCTCATCTACTCTCTCTCTCCTCTACCTACAGCCTCACAACATACCCCAATCGGGGATGCCATAGTCTCGCCGGCTCCAGACTGTTGGGAGCTTTTGGGATTCTTGTTCTTTATCACAGAGGCATTTTTAAAAACATCTTTCCTTGAAGCACAAAGCTGATTTTCACTATTTTAATTAATTATAAGATACAATTAAATTTCATAAATTAATATGAATGTTTACTAGATCTTAATTCTGCGACTCATGTATCAAAAACCTTGAATCTTTCTCTTGGTGTACCGTGGAAATCGCAGGAAGAGAATGTTAATTATTTCAAACAGTAAAGAAAATACTAATTTTTAAACGTTTTTAAAATAATTTGCGATGAAAATATTGTAATAAAACCACGTTTTGGTAAAACTTTCGGTGTATTCTGTTTTAAACAATGTTTTGATAAAAAGTTTCTTCGAAACCCCGTCACACGCATTAACTAAAATAACTGAAATCTTTTTCGGGCGTAAATATTTCCTTTAAAAGTTAGTCTCAAAATGAGCAGCCAAATCGAATATCTGAATCAGAGGGTGACTAAAACCGACGTCTTTCTGCCGGGTCCAAACTTTCATTTTAAATATTTGAGTGCACTTCACGGCTTTTAATGTCTGAGTTCTCGGGAAATACATAAACATACTATTTGCTTTGCAGGTAAGTTTTAAATTGTTTCGTGAGATGGAAACAGTGTGAAATGTTTTGAAAGTTTAAAGTTTATAATATTATGTAAGTGACTTTACTTAAGAAGCGCTATTATTGTATACTAACACTACCGGCGAAAAATCCACGTGATATTACAATTGTCTGATTTGTGAAACTTAAAGTATTTATTAATTATTTTCCTATCAAAACAAAAATGCTCAACATAATTATGTTTTTTTGTTAATCAAAATTAGATCCGTCCACGTTTCACAGTATTTATTTTTATTTTAAACAAACAAAAAAGGTAAATATTCGGAATCGCTGGACATGGATCATACGAAATATATTTTTAATAAAACCTTCTGATTTACCTTAATTACTATAAAAAGAATCTGACTACATTTGGGATATTTTTAATTTTAGCTTTTTAATTTTATATATATATATTTATATCCATATTTATATTTCATATAATCCTTGTCCAGCGATTCCGAATAATTACCACAAAAAATACGCATTTTAAATATAGAATTATTACATTGTCAAAATAAAATTATTTTCTTATTATACGAGTAAGTACCTATTTTACCGCTTGGTTAAAAAAACTGTATTAAATAATGGTTTGTTTTGATACAAAATTACTTTTCATTTTGCTTTCCATGCGTAAGTATCGTTCCTTCTCTCCCTCTCCGTTTTTTGTCGATGTGAATTCGACTTCGTGGCCGCGTCAGTCATATTTGGCTACTTTCCAAAAGCGAAAAAACCTCATAACTACATATTTAACATAACAGCAAAATCATTGCTTAACTTCACCCTCATTTCGAACGTACGATCCACTAATGGTTTCACTGTGATTACTTGATACATTCACTATTGTGAATGCAGTGTTTGCTTTATCAGTATTTGAATGATACTTGCACCTCATCATCATCACCAAACATCATTTAGTGATTTGAATCTGGTGGATAGTCAGAAGACACGTCATACCTTCGTACGTTCTCAATTTCTGTGTGCATTAGTTGACTATTCATCGACTTGCTTCCTTTTGTATTTTATTACATGATTAGAAATTCTTCAAGACCCTCTCTTTAAATAAAGCCTTCAAACGACATATCTAACTATGACATTTCCCAAAGGTGGAGATAATATACAAATAAATAAAGTAAGTGACATAGGCGGCGATTTCACGCATTCCGAGCACATTTGATATTTGCGGAAACACTATATTCGTTGTGCGACTATTCCCTTACATTGTAAATGTGATTTTATTTCTACCAATGGGTTTAGGTATATTGCCGCCGTCAAATGGTATTTCGAGATGACTTACGTTCTGACGTGATGTATGCGGTGATGGATTCGCCGCGAGCTTATGCTGAATAAAATCGTCAATTTGTTGATAAATCTTTTCGATTAAAGAAGAAGCGCAAACCTTTTACGAAAATATTTGAAAAATGGTAAATGGGACGTGTTTTTATACCTCAAGGCGTTTCCTGGGGTTTGCGAACTTTCATAATATTTTAGGGATGCCTTTTAGGTAAAATATCATTTTTCTTACCTGTCAATTACAAAATTATTCCATTTTTCCCTTTTACAGGAATTAATTTAAAACCTGATTCATCCAAGTATAACATTATAACTTCACCAAAAAATATGTCTGCCTGAGAGTTACATTACTGTGTCTTACTTTCTGAGCAAGTTAGAGCAATATTTTGAGTGACCAGATCAAAATAGACAGGTCATCTATTTTATCTAATCTTTATCCCATCATCCCCTATTCGCATAGCCAAGATACATGCTAAACACGTGCCCATCATTTATATACATGGCTGCGGATTGGATTGCTGGTTTTTACATTTCTTCTCTGCTACAAAATAGGTCTCTTCAAGACATCGTTCATTCATTTAACGTTCATTCATCGTTCATTCATTCAACCTTTGATGGATACCTCACATTAAACAAATCACAAATAAACTTCTCAAAACAATACACATTTTCCTAAACATATGAAACATATATAGCGTGTTCAATTCCTCGGCTGGCTAAGTCCTCCATCACAACACAAGCAACATTTTCGGCTTTCTGTGGTGGTAGTAGGAGATTTTCAAACATTGTTGGGTTATTCGTAACCCGGGAATGTTTGTCTTTCTTTTTAAAAAAAAAAAATATATAAAATAAAACAATTGAAAACAATATATTTTGCACTTTGCCAATCAATAATAGAATATGGAATTATTGCTTGGGGAGGAGCAATAAACTCGGCTTTCAATTACATAGAAACCGCACAGAAAACTATCTTAAAGGTAATACTAAAAAACATAGACTGACCGATACAGACCAAATATTCAACAGCTGTGACTTACTAAATATACGTCAATTATACTTTAAAACACTACTAAACTACATTTTTGACAAAAAAAAAAAAAATTCAACATACACAAAATAACACTAACAGACCAGTTAGACAAGCGTACAAAGAAAACATAAAAACTCCGACAGTAAATTAGAGCTTTGGACAAAGACACTACCAATACTATGCAATAAAAGCTTTCAACAGTTTAAAAGTTGAAATAAAAATTGAGGAAAGTAAAAATAAATTCACACACAAAATTACAAAATGGATTAAAGAACAAAAAAGACAATATTACCAAAATTGAATAGCATTAAACAAAAATAAAACCTGCACGTAACACACAAAACCAATATAAACACACATCACTCACAAACACACAAGATTATTTTCAATGTACTATTTTTTAAAATTTTAAATAGATATACTATTATGTATTATGTATTTTTAATTTTAAATGTATAATTTTTCTCTGTAAATGTATTATGTAGTTTATATTTTCATATTACAAAATGAAGGCCTCAGCACGGGCAAGCCACCCAGTGAGGCCTACATTACTGAAAAACTTGAATTGTAAAAAATTTTGTACCTAATAAAAAAATTTCTTACCCTAAAATTAACGAGTAATGCACAGTACCTCTGAGCATAAAAATGGCTATGACCATTCCATTTTCTTTGAGTTACCAAAATAAAATTTAGCCTCACATTTCCGAATCTAGGATACCATAGAAAACCTCATTCCAGGCAGTGTTTATATTAATTAAAATTTAGTAAAATATTGCAAAACTGACACTTCTCTCAAATGTCACTAAACGCTTCCGCGCCTGTGCAATACCGAAAGCTCCAGCTTATATTATTTATTAAAACCAAGAAAACAAACAAGTGACCGTCCGATTGTAATAATTTAACTGAACATATTGTATTCTCGCTGTACTCTGCACTTGCTTTGCTCTATTACGATATTATTTTTCTTCTGACCTATTTCAGTACCAACACTAACTAACATTGTGCGAAACAATTTAGTTAAAAAAAGAGAGAAATCTCAGACAAAGGGGTGGATTTGTTAATGTTTCGTCCTCCTTGGGTAAAAAAGTACCGCAGCCTCGCCACTCGCCACTTTCTGTAGTAGTAGAAACGAATAAGGAGTATAAAATGCACTCAGCACATTCAATGCATAATGCAGGAGCTAGCAGATGTACTAAGAAACCGTTGTTTTATTGGATCCCAGTGGTACAAGCTCGAACGATTCGTTCAATTTTAATGAATCTTCTTACCTGATATGAATCGAACTCACTGAAGCAAACAATTCGTTTATGATTCGAATCGTAATTTTAATTGAACTTTGCAATACACGATAGAAATTAATCGAAATCACCGGTTCAAAATTGGTTGTCGCAGAATGTAAAAGCTTCACTTTTATCAGGTGTATCAGATGTAGGTACTACACTGGATATTTTTTTACCTGTGCCAACCTTAACTATTATGTATTTGTTAAATTATTCGACTTAATTTTTTATATATTTTTAGTTTTTTTTATTTATCAATTGCGCAGACCTGCGAAATATTGCGGATAGTTCTCGGCAAATCAATTCCAATTTTCAAAATGGCAATTAAAATAATTTATTGTTAAAGTACAAGATGTTATGCAGGTGCTTTATCTCTTGTCTGAATTTTCCAAAAACACTTCCAATTTTTAACATGATGTCACTTAAATTCGTAACCAATCCGATTTCTAAAGTTCGTTGAACCAGAGTTAAAGACACAGCCGAAATTAGTATTATTAAAACGTGTTACAAAGGGCGTAATTCAATTTCATGCCACGAAGCTACCCAACACCTAGGTTTATTTTTTTGGATAAGATCTTCTTTCAGATAATATGCCACAGATCATAGTCATAAATCATAGGTTCTCAAACTTATTTCGACCACCGCCCACTTTAGATTAAAAAAAATACAGTGCCCACATACTTTTTAACTCACCTTTTTACATGACCATAATTAAAAACAGTTATTGCAAATATAATTTTTAATAGTGCATTATTATTTGGATAGGGCAGATAGGGTGTGAAGGGAACAAGTAAGATCATCATGTCATTTCATGCAGGGTTGTAAAAATCGCGTTACTTAGCAAAAACTTGTTAAAAGGTGATTGCCACAAACACGACACAATTCGAAGGTGTATATAGTCCGATACAGTTTTCTATACAAACCAATGACAATGATAGAAAAGATATAAATCCATTTTTATTGTTTTACTTAATTTAAAAACTAACTAATAATGTGGTGAAAACCGATTGTTTTAAGGAAGTAAAATAACCTATTATTATTTTCAATAAATATGTATATTTGTTTTAGACCACTTTAATTTTAATTGTACTCTGAGTACAAAGTAACTGAGTAACTGAGTACAATTAAAATTAAAGTGGTCTAAAACAAATTTATATCTTTTATTGTAAATTATGAAGAGCCACAAAGTAAATTCTTATTACAAATATGTATTATTATTTGATTCAGCTACATTCCGTAGAATTTTTATAAATAGAATTTGTATACCATCGCCCCTCTAGACTTTCTTAACACCCCCTAATTTTTTTTTAGCCTTCTACTACCTCCCTGAAATCATCCAGCACAAGGGGGCGTTATTGCCCATTTTGAGAAAAACTGATCTAAATATCAAATATTGATCTATCAGCTACATACCTACTAGTGGTTAAAGAGAATGAAACTACACAAATAATGTGGGCATCATATTTTTAATGCTCTAAAACGTAAACCCGGCCTTGATACTGGTTTGACCGTTTGAACCAAACAAACGCCAAAGTAATACAAGTTTTTTCACTGTTCTGACCTTACACTCCGCGTTATATTTACACCACGTTTTCTGGTAAGACTGATAATGTATTAATAAAATGACGAAATCAATAATTAGTTTCTCTGTTAAGTAAACTGCACGTGTGTAAACCAACCATATTATAAACAGTTGATTTTCCTAAATTAAAACATGTGAATAAAATTAAAATAGAGTTTTATGTAAATTGAAAGTTACAAACCAAAGTTATGTGTAAATAATATTATATAAAGAGATAATAAGTTAAAAGAAAAATATTATTGTTAAATTGTATTAGACATACCACAACTTGACTTATAATTAGGAATTATTTTTACTAAGAAATATTTATTGGTTATTTCGCTTTTTCCGTCAAATTCTCACCCACTCTTTTCTCCACTTTCCAACTTCACATTATGATCAAAAATGTATGTAGCGATAAGTTATTCATATTTTATACAACCCCCGAACTCTTTCCCGCCCACTTCAATATTCCCCTCTCCCACACGTATTTATTCTACCCTCTCATTGATGCCAGAGTTTTTTTTATGTTCTAGTAATTCTCTAACGTCCCCTCCATCGCGGCTTTTTCCAGGGAATTCTGTTTTCGTGCCTTTACGGATAAATCCATCATAACCAATCATTACCACAGCGAAACAATACCAAACCGGAATATTGGCCACCGCCGCTGCGGTTGCGATTTTTTATCCAATATTATCTATTTTGGCTCCCTTGCTCCAGTACTGGCTATGATATGGCTCCGGCCGGGATTGCTATTTTACATTCTTAAAATTACGAGAGCGTCGTAAAACGGCGAGATGAGCTTTCTACTGTGCGAATCTTTTCAATATTTATTTCCTTTATTTTTGACAAAACAATCTTTTTCATTTTCTTTTTATATTTATTTCGACCTCTTCAAATCCTACAAAAGAGATAAACAATTCTCTCCATTGTAAATGCAAATACTTCTAATGAATGAAAGCAAAAAAAAGTTCGAAGTTGAAAGTCAATGAGTACTTTTGCCAATTTTAAAAAAGCAATTACTTCCATGAGCAAACAATATCAATTATTTCGAGTTACAATATTTTGTTCTCTCTTTGGCTTCTTGGTGAGGTTTGCTCTTCCGGTTTTATTTATTTGACGTCCTTTGTGGCAGAGGGGTAATCTCACAAACCCCGGCGTAGTGCAGATAAATATTTACGAATGGAACCGGTTTTCAAATGTAATATGTACAAGCACAATTTTGAAACATATATATTAAAAAATAATAATTTCACTTATTTGTACATATGAATTTACAAATGCCATTCATTCTCTCTGACTCACATACAATATTTTTTAAAAAATTATTTATTCTATTTTTACTTCAATACTATCGCTCCAGCAAACTAGCTCAAATCTACCAATTGGAGCAGACTTTATAGTTTCCGCAGCGCATTATAATAATTCTTTCTTTTGTACTGTTAACTTTTTTGCATATTGGCTTTTGTCCTTTTTTGGGAGTCTGATTACATTGCACGTCTATTTAAGCTGTAGATACTTCAGAATTGGAGACGCACAAAGTTCTCGTGAAACAGCAAACTTACTAAAAAGACTTTTTTATGTATGAATACCAATCTTTTTTCGTGAATATCAATTCTTCCCAAATAAACCTCAATTCTGCTAAACGATGTCCCTAAAAAGAAAGCCGGTCCCTTTAGCTTTATTCCTACTATCTTCTTACTATCACGCTCTATGCTTGTGGAATGTCATATTAATTGAATTATTTTTCAGGTGGTTCGTGCAGCCAGCCCCGTGCTCCTGCGAGTGATAGCCCTGGGAGCCCTTTTCATCTACTGCACCAACATCGTGATGTACCCTCGCCCCACGGTCTACACGTGCACTGCGCGCGTGTGGCTGCGCGAGATCGGCTTCTGTCTCACTTACGGCGCGCTCATGCTGAAAACCTGGAGGTAAACCGACCTATGTCGTATTTTATACCCGTATCACGTGGCGTTCTTTATGCCCACGCTTTATCTCGTGACACACATAACACACTAGCGGCTCATGCGTTAAACACTAAAACTGATGACCTCATATTTCAAACACTAAATGGATTAAATAAAGAAAGCCACGCTTATATAGAAAACGTTATCCACTTTGATACGATGTTTTATAGAAACAACTGGATAATCTCTTATTTCAGCTGCTTATTATACTATTTCAAATGGACGAAATATATAATATTACTAGGCAAATTAATAATCATATAATAGAAAGTTTTCAATAGGTTTCTTCTTAATCTGTTTTTAATCTACAATATTTGAAAATGTGGAATGAACAATGTGAACTTATCGTCGTATTTTTTTATGATTTTATAGCTTTATATATATTTTCTGTCTATCAACTCAACAAAGTCTTCAATTTACCGTTTCATCAAAAAAAATGTCAATCGAAATCATTAATCTCTTTCTATATAACAAGTTTACCGATTTCTTATGATACCCATATAAGTGTATTATTTTCTTTGAACAATTTCCAAGACCTCGTTAGTCAAAATTAAAACATAGGAAATTTCACGATATACCCGAAATAACTATGCTTGCGGAATCTTATCTGACTTGGGAAGTTTCAGACAGAAAATCTCTTTCTATATAACAAGTTTACCGATTTCTTATGATACCCATATAAGTGTATTATTTTCTTTGAACAATTTCCAAGACCTCGTTAGTCAAAATTAAAACATAGGAAATTTCACGATATACCCGAAATAACTATTCTTGCGGAATCTTATCTGACTTGGGAAGTTTCAGACAGAAATTCGTGGATATTTCATTTCATTAGAAACTCACAAAGAACTAACTATTTCTGTTCAAGCATTATTTCCTTCAACATTCGATTTGAAATAAAAATCCTTCGTTTGGTTCTAACATTGCATATTTGCTTAGAGAAGACGGGACATTTTTGTATTTAAAAAAATAACTCGTCTTTTAAATTCACAATGTTTATCCCTTCGAGCTTCTAGCAAACTGATTATATTGATATTGATATTTCTAAAAGATGCAGTCAGAAAGTCGGAGAATTTATGTGTATTTTTGCTTCTTTTTTATTATTAGAAATAAACAAAAAAAGTAATAATAATTTTTTAAGCAAACATAAAAAGGTTTTCAAATGACCCTCACCCTACATTTTTTCTTAGAAATACTGAACTAAAATTACTAATAACGAAAACGAAATAAGTATTACTGCTACTTAACGCGACACAAGACTTTAATAACGGGGGTTTGCCCGAGGCTCACATTTTAATTGATTCCGACAAATTCGCAACGAGTTATTTATAATTAAGACAAACTGTACCCCGCCACGTGATGCTGTTGCTCAGTATGTCTGTGCAGATTGAGAAACAATAGCACGTTTTGCTTTGATGGCGATGTTCTGCAAGTGTTTTTTAACAAATTCGCTGTTTATAAAAAAAAATCAAAAATTTACCTGTGACATTTATATAAAATATAGATACATAAAAACAAACGCGTATTCGAATGCAACGTTGCGTTGTGTTAAAATTTTAAAGCAATCGGTGATGAACATTTAACATTTTTTATTTATATACTTAGATTAATAAAAACAGTACCTTTTCATTAAAATGTTTTATGTTAAACGATTTGAAAATGTATAAAACGTTTTTCAACTATAAAATTAGCGCCAAGCACCAGATTTTTCCAAATGATGAATTAGTATCTAACTTCCTGAGATATTACTTTAAAAATATCTGAGATTTTAGTAATACGTCCATCCGAAATAATTAAAATAAATCCCGCGGAAAGATCAACAAAAATTTGACCGTAGGTCTGTCCATTATGTCAAAATTTACTGTGAAATCAAAATATTTGTAACTAGGCACTTAAATACGAGTACCTACCTACCTAATTATTAAACGAGACGATTACATTTTGAAAAAATTATCTTTACCGAACCACTAACCCGTCATGAACCGACGCAAAATTTCATCATTTTCCAGCTGATAACATTTTAGTAATAACTATCTTGAACCGGAACCAGAACGTCACAAACAAATGTATAGAGTTAAAAACTTCGCTTCCCTCAGTCAACTGACGACATTAGAACAACCCAGTAGAAATCAGATCCCTTGCGTTTCGTGTTACAAAACCATGCGAAAAGAATATAATATAGATGTGTTGAAGTGTAACGAAGAAATTTATTAAAGGGGTGCTTAGATTGTACTCCTTAAAGCGCTTGAACGGAGAAAGGATTGTCAGGATAATACTATGAAATGACAGAAATAAAACCTTTTGAATTATCACCCAAGAGCTAGGTATAGCGCCGTTTTCGTTAGAAAATCACCTCAAGGGCGCAAAATAATAATTTAATAGAAACTATTTCTTTCAGCGAGCCAAGTTTTCAACGTGTTATTTAGTTTTATTTAAATTTAGTAGGTGACATCTTTTAGCAATTAGGAATTGTGTAGTGGAGCGTTATTTGCCAATATTTTATCTAAATACTTAGATACTAGTTATTAGTCCTTCATTTAACGTAAAACGAGTATTGTATGTATGCTTCAGTTTTTTTAGAATTTTTCGTACTAAATTTTACGACTCCGATAATAGTATGGAATATTATGCTATGTTCATATAAACTTTTATGAACTAATGATTTTTTAACTGAATGAACATGGTTGATGTTGGCTTTACAGATACACATTTAAGGAAATCCAGCTACTCGTACTCAGTTAAAGCAAAAATAGAGCAATTTTTGTATAAAAGGAATTTAAAAGTCCGGCCAGTGGCTGAGTTGGCAACGCGTACGGGTCCCACACAGGCGTCTTCAGTTCACTTTAAAATATACAATTAAAAATATTTTCGAGGTAATGATTTAAATTAGGAGTGAAATAATAAGGCTAGCACTTTACCTACATTATTATACGAATATATCGGTCCTCCTACACCACTATGTCATCTAAAGTTTACTTTTTCTGAAACCTGGAGTAATTTGGATGGCGTATCAGGTTGCCATCAAAAGTGGGCTGTTTTAAATAAAATTTCCTCGTTTTTATGGCATGCTTTTTGCGGCATTTGTAGGTGTACTTAAATTTATATTTCCTTATTTACCAGAAGCCAAAAATTCATTTTTATACCGTGAAAATATCCTGGCCCATTTTTAACGCTTCTGTATATACTCAACAGTCCAAGAACGATATTAAAGCAAGGAAACATTTTATTTTGTTCAGAAGCCCAGAGTTGTTATTCTCTCCATATTGCTTTTAGGTGACTGTGATTCTATGACTTCGAAGACTGACTTATTCTACTTTAATACTTTTCTTACACTCCCATAGATTCTTCTAAGCCTGTTTAAGACTTCTAATGACTGTTCTAAAACAAGAAACCCAAAATGTACACTGAATTTAAGTAAGAGGCGGCTATGAACATAAACAAAAACAAAAAAATCGATTATACTTGTAATTAGGCCTATTGAAATTCCGCACACATTTTTTTCAAATAAAAGCAATCGCATAGAAATACCGTAGAAAACTTCCATCATTCAATCAACTTATTTTACTCCATCTATAAAAAAGGAATTATAAATTATATTAGAATGATTTTATTTATTGTACCTTTACGAAACTTTATGAACTATTTTGAAAGTTGTGTCTTTTCATTGGTAGCTATCCATGACTTTACAACGAATATGAGTTTAATGTGAAAAACTAATTCAGTACGTAAATTTTATTGCTTTGTGTTGATAGAAAACTTTGAAACATCCTTAGTTTTATAAATAATGGGTTGAAATTTTCCTAGAACAATAAAAAATGTTACCGTCAATTAAAAAATATGATGAAAAATGACACTTCAGAAAAATTGTCGAAAATATGATTCACCCAAAACATTTTAGTGACCCGTATATGTTAAGGCGATTGATTGATTGATTCATTAATTCTCGGATTCTTTTCTTTCTTCGTATACGGTGAGTACTTATTGAGTGTTTTCAGTTGTTGAAGTTGACTAAATAATTTAATAAACAATAGATTTTAGTTCGATCTCCTTATTTGATTTTCACGCTTACATAAGTCCGATTTTCATAATTATTTCTTAATCTCTACTCTGAATTATTGTAAAAAAAACAATTATTTTATAACTCAAAATTTGTGACTACAGAGCCGAGTAATACTCTCGGCATGAATATGTTCGAATCAATGAGCACAAAGGATAACTCAATACAATCCGAGAGTATCCAAACCCAACAATATCAATGGAGAAATATACCTCTTTTCAATCCCGACCACTCAGGACCGATGATCTCAAACGAACAGATTTGAATTGCCAATGAATGGATAACTCCAAAACAGACAACACTTGAAGGTCTAAGTAGTCCCTGCGGTCACAACATTTGTCATAATGAGCGATCTTCGTCGTACTGATTATCAATACATGCCAATTTTATTTTTACCCACCGCCACCGAATCATTTGCATTAGTGTTGCATTTTAAATGTCCGCACAAACCTACCCGCTACAGACTCCTACCGATCCTCGTCAAAATATTGGATTGGAAAGATTCCTTTCACTATATGATTCCAACAATATTCTGTCAGATGAATAGTAAAACAGAATTACCGACGAGACCACAAACCAGCTCGCACATGTAGTAGATAGTAGTAGACACAAAGGATTACGTGAAGTAAAATAGACCATATTCCAATAATCTTACTAATGACCACAGAACAGAAATCTTTTAGTGAGGCGGGTTACTTTCATGTTTGTAATATTGATCATGTTTCTACAATAAACGCCCGGGTTGCCGGCAGTTAAAAAAAAATAATAAAAAATTATCACAGAACAGGTATTCGACACAAATTTGATGCACCTTACTAGGTGTACGTACATATCAATACGCGCAAGTTTATTTAAAATGCATATTACATGTATATACACATATTTCAAACATAAGAAACGGAAGTTTTACGTTAAGTACTCAAATTCCTAATGGTGAACTGCAAGGAAGTTTCCTGAATCTTTACATCTCCATTATTTAAATCCATCAATTTTCTACATTAGAGATATACGCCGAGGTAATATACATATAATATTAAAACATGTTAATTTCATATCTGACATAGCTTCTGAACCAAAAACAGAGGCCATCACAATATAACGTCAGACCAATATTTCAAAGTATTGCACTAAACGTTTTTCACATCAATCACTCTACTAATTTATTCAAGAATTAAGGCTAACAAATAGTAGTTTACTACACAAGGAGTAAGTAAAAAGTCTATTGATCTTCTAGACACACGCTGAAACATTTTCACCAAATCGACTGTTACCTACTAATTTTTTTATTTATTGTTTTAGTGTTTAATTCGTAGAACTCCATTTATTTATTTTTTTTTAATTTAATTAGAATCAAATTCTATAATATAATTATTAAGTTCTGCAAGTATTTTCTTTTTTTTATTTTTACAGCTGTTTCGGCTTTCAGGGCTATTTTCAAACTATCTACTTCTGTTATAATTATATTACTGTATTTGATTTTAATTATTTTTTTTTAAATGTTGTCTATTCGATGAGCAGGGTATTCTTGTCTCTCTACCGTTCATTTTTGACAAAAAGATAAATGACACTAGTTCTTTGAAAGCCATTCCATTGAAATATCGACAGAGTTTTCCTCTCTGTCGTATGTACTCGAACATTGCGATCTTTTTAAAAAAAAAACTTTTTCATCTAGTAAAGTTCGTGTTTTGGGTGGAAAGTCTTAAAATGAATACTGGCTTACCGAAAACTAATCTACATATGACTTGTGTAAATATAATCTATTACTCTTTCATAATATGATTTATTATATGGATTTACATGCTATTAGCATTTTAGTGCATTTTTTATAATAATATTAGCATTAGATCAGAAAATCATTAATAGTTCTTCGCCTTAATAATAAAGGCAAAACATTAGATAATTTAGAAGAACTCGAAATCAGAAAATCCCTCTTGTAATAATAACTCTTGTATCATGAATAACTAAATTAATCTATCTTTTAGTCTCATTCTAGATATATTTCCACTTAACCGCTCTGTTCTTCCTGTAAATTAATTAATTTCGTAATTAACCCATTCCACTTTGTTCACCTCTCCCTCAAACACCTAAAATTTTTTGTATAAATCTGTCAATATTTTGTATCGTAGATTAGTTTTTAATATTCTTCCGATGAAAGAAAGGTTCTTCCGAAACCGGTAGAGTTTATACAAACTGAAAGTGGTCAATAACAAATGTTAGTGTTTTTATTGTAAATATGACGAGCCACAAAGTTATTGCTTTTTACAAATACGTAATCCCCTTATTCTTTATATTATTATTTATAATAATATTTGTATGATTTTAATAGCGCCGTTTTCATAAAAAATCATTTCAAAGGCTCTTTGTGAACAATCATTTCACCACTAAAACTATACAATTGCAAACAAGACAATAATATTATTTTATTGTTATTCGAGTCGTAAAAATATTTAAGGGGATGCAATACAATGTGCATTGGAAAGTACCGTTACATTGTACTCATTTTATTGTATTTTTATACGTATCGTTAAGAATGTAAATATATTTCAATTGCTTATTTTTAAAAGAATGTTACTTCAAATTCAACTTTTATATCCCCGCCTTAACTTACAAAATAACAAATACATTTTGAAATCTAATGTTTTAAGTCTAAGTATATACCTGTTCAATATAAATGCATTCATTCACAGCATTTAAATTTTCAGTTATCAGGTTTAAGATTGGGATTTTTATCAGGTTGTCCTTGTAAGGCTAGAGCATCTACGTTCGAGTCCCGGTTGTGAAAGTTATCCTTTTTTTATTTTTTGTGTCTTATTCTGTATACATATTTTCATTGAGAGTTTTGATTATTATTTTCAGTGATTACCTTAATAATTTTGTGTTGTTGCAAATGTTCTTTTGGTAACTCTTATTTATTTCCATTTTATCATAAATTATAAAGAGTTTAGCTGTAGTTTAATAAAACACAGTGTAAATAAATATAAGGTAAGGTGCTAATGAAGAGGATTTTTTTTCGAGGCATTAAATCCAATGTGTAGAAAATTTTCTTCGCCAGAAATACTTTAAGCCCGGGATAAAAACTCGTTTTTTTTTTAATATGAGCGTTATTTTCACTTCCCAAACCCTACATAATTAGCAATTCTGATCAAGGAATTAATACAAGAATTCTCTTATTTCAAAGAACTACTGAGTGACATTTTTGTAAGAGAATTTCCCCTCGGGCCAGAAAACACTAATCACGATAAAAATGAAAGGGGATTTTTTGCCCAGGACAAACATTCAGCTTACTTAACGAAGCAGCGCAAAGGCGACCTTTTGGGTAAATTCCGTTGATTCAGGGGATTATTGCCTCCAATAGGTTTATCTTCAGTGATATAGAATTCTCGAGATGAGCTTTTTTATTACTAAGAGTAATATAATGCGATTGGGTCAGCCGATTCAAAGATGGAACTGATTTTATTATTCAAGCGAAATATTTATGTATTAATCAATTCAAGTGGAGATATTTTAATAAATTATCATAAGCAATAATTAGTCGCCTGAAATATCCATACAAATTAAAATTATCTCCCGAGTAAAAATAAATGCCGCCCTAAACACTAATTTATCATTAAAAAAAATATTATTTTAATACTCCATTATCTTTATAAACTAAAATTTTGTTACTATCAAAACATCTTTAAATACGTGCATTTATTTATTTATGTTAAAGAACAATGATTATTCGATTATTAAAGCATATGAATTTCACGAACCGGGGCGACGATCTTGTTTTCTCAGGTTGAATTCTGTTTCAATGGTTCACGCTATTGATTCGATCTACGGACCTTTAGAACATTTTACTCAGAAATCAATTAGGGAATCAGTAATTGAAATTAAAATACCTATCTAGAAATAATATAAATGTATCATCTGTAAGTGGGCTACCCACAGTTTGATAATGCCTTCAGAGGGCGAAACAGCTGACACGCGTAATAATAATTACACATCAGAACTTGCTTAAAAATAAACTGTTTTTATAAATCTTATAATAATATTATTGAATATATAAAAAAAAATTAAAAAAAGATATTTCTTTTTTCAATTGGCCAAATGATCATTAGAAAAAAACGATTGTACGGGTAAAGTACAAAAAAATACAAATGTTTCCATTTTACATCTTACTTAACAGTTATATAATTTTTTTTAATTGTGAGTAAATATCCACTAGCTACTATTGTTAATAAAATATTAAAATGACCGATGAATGCATTATTTAATGTTGTCCGTATTTTTTTGTGATTTATCAGTAAAAAAACATTTTTCTTGTTCATCCGGATGACTGTGGATGGCAGTGATTGTTCTGACAGCCGAACGTCGGTGCAGCTTTTCAGCAGTAAATCAGACCCAAGTTTATAGAAAATTCGCGTACGTATCGGTTACTGAAAATCCAGAAATACGTTGAAAATGAAAATACGGATTCCCAATTTTGAAAAGGGTTTTTCTATTTTCAGTTTCGATTTAGACTGGCATGGCCGCTAGCGAGGCAATACTTTTTTCACAAAATTAATTAAGAATGATTTGTAGTCTTTTCTGTTCTCTATGCGAATATTCGTTGCCAGATTTTGATTAAGTTTTGGGCTTTTCAATTATGTCTTGTTTTTTTTTGTATTGTCTAAATTATTTTCTCTTTCGAGGAAAATTTTTCGTTAATTATCGTTATTATTTTTTGCGTTATTATGCCGTGCGTTGTTTGTGCGGTTCCGTGTTACAGTGTCCATTATCAGAGCAGATGTGCAGATTGTGGTGAAGTTTATATTCACGTGTGCGCGTTAATCCTCTTACGGCCGGTATTTCAATATAATAATCAGTAAAATTAATGTTGTTTTCGCGATTAGTTTTGGTGTAGCCATCAAGTACCGGATATTGATAACTATTAAGCTTAGCATCTTCTTAATATTAATGGGATTTTTTGGATTTCAATAACCTCCGTAAATAGGTGTGCTTGATGCATTTTGGGTCTTCCCAGCGCTTCTGGAAGAAATCTGAAGTAATGGCCGGATGCAATTAATATATCTACATGTCTGAAATTTTGGCTATGTAATGAGACAGCACAAAAACCCAACAATGAATCTTCTTACTTCACTCATGATTTATTTTATGAATCAAAAAGCTTTAAAATTTTTAATTTTAACAGAATGCATTCGCTTAATTTTCTTTCCCCATTTTATTTGGCTATAGGTTGGTTATAAGTTATATAATGTTGATGGTGTTCTATCAAAATATCATCTTGAATGTTGTCATATGAGTTTGTTGTTACTACTCAATACTACTACTCATTACTCTCCTGACTATTATGGTCATATATTGTTACGATGATTGCAATTGATGCGACGATTATAACAACCATCACAATATGTCAAAACCAGTGGATAGTGAATAAGTGCTTTTGACAGTCATTATGACAATTGCTGCAACTTATTAAGCCTGTAATAATATTTTTAAAATCATCAAATATTCTTTATACCTTTTCTCATGTTAGTTACTAATGAAATAAATCGTTAAGCCATTCTTTCTCTATTCGCAATTTATTCTTATTTTGCTGAAAACATCCACAATCTACGAAGGATTTTTTTTTTATTCCCAAATTGAAGGGAAGTTATCGATCGCTTTTTAGCTAAGGACTAAGGATGGCTTACTGCTGGGCTGTAAGACGAAGGGGCAATCAGTCTGCAGGGATCTAAGCCGCCAGGAATACAGGTGAAATATATGTAGAGAATTGGTCGCGAGGAGAAACGTAAATGGGATCGGGCAGACCACGTATTCAGGATAAAATAATACCCTGCTTAGAAAAGCGACCACCAAATAGATCAAGTAAGAAATGAACCTAAATCCTTAATTTTTGGTATGCAGTGGCCCAAAGGAGAGAACATTTGAAGAACGAAAGATTTGATTTATTTCACGTTGTTACGACTATTTTGCACCTTTTTATAATTTATTTTAAACAAGCGCAGATCAGTGAATTTTTTATTATTTATTTAAAGCTCAGAGGATTTTTACACGTAGGTAGTGCATTTTCCTTCAATAAATGTAGCTATTTAAGAAAGGAAAAAGTAGTATTTGTCGCATCAGACATTTTTTACTTTATTACTTTTCTACATTTAAAGTTTCATTACCTTCCCCTTCCCGAGGAAGGACCGGTAAATTGATCCACAATTAAGAGCAGTTTTCAAAAGTAAAATCACTACATCAATTATGCTACCTATATTTTTAATTTTTCGAAGAAAACTTCTTCTAACTGCTTTTCACTTTGTGATGGCATTATTTATTTTTTATTAAAACACAAATAACATTGTTTACATCACTTTATTTCGATACAAAATCTCAACATGTTTCATGAACCAAGTTCACTTCATCAGGAGCACAAGTATACTAAAGTTATAATTAAAATTAGGTCTAGAAAGAAGAGGTAGAAGGAGTGGGGAGGGGTAAGAGTGGGGGAGGGTTATTCAAAGTAGGAATTAAAATGTCATTAGACGGGAAAGACCGGGTAATTGGGAAAATATTTAAAATGGGGTTTATAAAAATTTTTTGTTTATTAATAATATCTGCTTTCATATTCACGTGTTTTCTTATTTCTAGGATTTCAAAATTATTGATTTGAGATACCTTGTAACCAGAATGTAGTATTTTAAAACCTGAATTAATATCGAAAGTATGGTCGTTATTTAATAAATGATCCGCAAATTCTGATTCACAGTTTCCCTTTAAAGCCCTAAGATGTTCTTTAATTCTGATCTCAAAGTTTCTATTAGTTTTTCCTATATAAAAGGAATTACAATCATTACAGTTGAGTTTATAAACACCTGATTTTTTAGTTTGACTATCAATATCTTTATTATTAAGAATATATATTTTTTAATTTGTTATTCGTATAAAACGCCGGTTGAATAGTGAAGGGGATGTTTTTATTTATAATTTTGGAAGTATCATTATCTACAAATAGAATTCTACGCCATTGTTTGTTTGTATCTTTATAAATAGGATAAATATAAAGTTTAAAGAATTTATGTTTAATTTTTTTATTTAGTATTTCATCTATCAATTTATTAGGATAGCCGTTATTAGATGCTATTTGTTTTATGATATTTAATTCTGACATATAATTAGGATCCGACAAAGGAATCGAAATTAATCTACTAAGCATAGAATGGAAAGCTGCGACTTTTTGAGAAAAGGGATGATTTGATGAATTATGAATGACAATATCAGTGTACGTATCTTTACGGAAAATATTAAAATCTATTTTATTACCTTTTATTGTTAAATTTAAATCTAAGAAATTTAAACTCTTATCTATACCTATTTCTAATGTAAATTGAATATTTTTGTGTATTTTATTTAAAAAGTTTAAGAACATGTTCAATTGTCTTTCTGTTCCTAACCAAATGCAAAAAATGTCGTCTACATATCTCTTCCAACAATATAAATTTTTAAGTAACAAGGCACCGCTATTAAAAATCTTATTTTCTAAATTATTAATAAAAATGTCTGCAATCAAAGGACTCGTACTGTTCCCCATGGCCAAGCCATCCTTTTGTTTAAAAATTGTATTGTTAAATTGAAAATAATTTTTTCTTCATATGAAGCGGTTACTTTGTGATGTGACATTATAATTTAAAATTAAACAGTAACTTTGTAAACATCACTTATGGGTAAATACTTAATTCCGACCGGGTTTCGCTACAACCGTAGCCTCATCAGGGCAGTATAATACTAAAAATCTAAAAATTAAATTAACATGTGTAGACATCACGGTAGGTGGACAGTCTGAGCTACAGTGGAAGAGGTAGGGATAGGTGAGAGATTGGGAGGCGAGTGTTCTTTGTCAATAGGGAACAATCTGAGTATAGGGCTTTTATTTAGGTTTATTTGGTTGTTGATGACTTTGCTATTGACGTTTATGGCTTTCCTTAACTCTAACGCTTCTAAGTTATCCAACCTAAGACCTATTCCTATTCCTAAAACTAATAAACTCTTTTCATACAAAAATTAAATTCACAATAGAAATAGGAACTAATTCTAGCTTAAACTTTTTAGATCTCACCCTATCAATCATTAACAATAAAATAGAATTTAAAATCTATCGTAAACCCACTTACACTGATACAACTATTAATAATTCATCTAACCATCCCATCTCCCACAAACATTCTGCTTTCCATTCCATGATCCATAGATTAGTTACCGTCCCGTTATCAAATTCCAACTTCTTATTAGAATTAGCGACGATTAAACAAATCGCGATTAATAATGGCTATAATGCAAATATGGTCAATAACATCCTAAACAAGAAATTAAAAAGATTATCGACAAGCAAATTTCTATTTAACAGCTCCCCTCATAATAATAATATATCAACTAATAATAATCAACCTCAACAATGGCGTAGAATTTTGTACATCGATAATTTCTCTCAAAAAAGCATAAAAAACCTCCCACCAGATATCAAACCAGCGTTTTACACTAACAATAGTATAGGTAAATTTTTGATGAACTTTAAAGACAAAGAACATCGGTTAAATCACTCAGGTATTTACTCACTGCAATGTAGTGACTGTCCCGCGTTTTACATAGGCAAAACAGCGCGTAATATCAAAACGCGAGTCAAAGAACACCTAAGATGCTTAAACAGTAATGGATTCTCCGAATTTGCAAATCACCTCATAGCAACCAACCATACGTTCGACAAAAATACTGGCGTCAGCCTATTACATAAAAACGGAATAGGTCTTAGGTTGGATAACTTAGAAGCGTTAGAGTTAAGGAAAGCCATAAACGTCAATAGCAAAGTCATCAACAACCAAATAAACCTAAATAAAAGCCCTATACTCAGATTGTTCCCTATTGACAAAGAACACTCGCCTCCCAATCTCTCACCTATCCCTACCTCTTCCACTGTAGCTCAGACTGTCCACCTACCGTGATGTCTACACATGTTAATTTAATTTTTAGATTTTTAGTATTATACTGCCCTGATGAGGCTACGGTTGTAGCGAAACCCGGTCGGAATTAAGTATTTACCCATAAGTGATGTTTACAAAGTTACTGTTTAATTTTAAATTATAATGTCACATCACAAAGTAACCGCTTCATATGAAGAAATAATATTAGCAAGTACAGCTATTAAAGCAAAAATGTATAAAAAATTTACCGTAAAATATAGAATTTCGTGTGTGGATATATTCTTTTACAAACAGTGTCTTAAAATGAAAGTTTTCCCTAAATATCTGAACGCTAAGTTTAAAAATATGAACAATAAACCGGACATTTCAAAAACATCTGTATTTAAAGCTAAAATTGCATGGTTAAAAGAAGACCTAAAAAGTGCATATAAAATGAGAAATAATATTAAATTAACGTTAAAAGTTTTACACATAGAATTGGTGAACGAATTACACCCGGTTGAATGGGATCTGTTTGACGACAAAGTTAGAAACTTCGCCTCTATAAAGGCCTACAAAAAACGTGAAACCATAAACAAAAAACTAATTAACCTTAATCTGTCACAACATAAAAATAATAACAATGAACCAGTAAAATATACCCATCAGTTCTTCGACCGGTTACAGAATCTCTCATCAGTTCAGTTCCAACCAAACGAGCTGACTCTGTTATCTAAAGGTTTAAAATACAACTTAGATTATAATAAAAAGAATTACATTAGTGCAGTGGAAAACGTTGCAGTGGACATCGAGACCGCGTTATATAATAAACCTGGACCACCTCTATACAAAAGTGCAGAAACAATAAAAAAGCTCATTCCTACACTTAAAGTCAACTATAATCGTGAAACATACATTATGCTGAACATCAGGAAGAAATTAAAGGATGAACAATTAATTTTAACAAAGGCTGATAAAGGCAACACGATAATTATAATGAATAAAAGTGACTATAATTCCAAAGTGCAAGACTTTATTAAGACGGACAAATTTGACATTCTACCTAAAGACCCCACTACCAAATACCTAGATAACATTAAAAGTGCTTTGAATTCATGCAAATCCCCTATCTTTCAAGACAATTCATACCAACAAGTAAAATTTCTAACAAAAAATCCATTGGCCCCTAAATTATATGGTTTCTTAAAAATCCATAAAAACGACAAACCTATTAGGCCGGTCGTGTCAAGTTGTAATTCTCCGATTTTCAAAACAGCTTCATTTATAACTGAAGTATTTAATAATTCTAAAGTGTTTGCTCCGAAATTCACCATTAAGAACTCATTCACTTTGATTGATGAACTGAAAAATCTACATATTCCGAATAATTCAAAATTAGTCTCATTTGATGTTGTTAACTTATTTCCAAATATTCCCGTAGATGAAAGTAAAAGCATTTTGTTCAAATTATTACAAAATTCAAAACTACCAAATAATTTCTCTAAGGAACTTTCTCACCTATTTAATGTTTGTCTAAGTCAAAATTATTTCCAATACAATGAACTTTTTTATCAACAAACAGATGGCCTGGCAATGGGAGCTCCGACTTCTCCCCTCATCGCCGACATATTTATGGACAATCTAGAGAATAACATTTTTAACTGTAAATCGCCATTATTAAAGAATGTGTTATTGTGGAAGAGATATGTCGATGATGTTTTCTGTATCTGGACAGGTACTGAGCGCCAACTTGATTCCTTCCTAAAACTAATAAACTCTTTTCATACAAAAATTAAATTCACAATAGAAATAGGAACTAATTCTAGCTTAAACTTTTTAGATCTCACCCTATCAATCATTAACAATAAAATAGAATTTAAAATCTATCGTAAACCCACTTACACTGATACAACTATTAATAATTCATCTAACCATCCCATCTCCCACAAACATTCTGCTTTCCATTCCATGATCCATAGATTAGTTACCGTCCCGTTATCAAATTCCAACTTCTTATTAGAATTAGCGACGATTAAACAAATCGCGATTAATAATGGCTATAATGCAAATATGGTCAATAACATCCTAAACAAGAAATTAAAAAGATTATCGACAAGCAAATTTCTATTTAACAGCTCCCCTCATAATAATAATATATCAACTAATAATAATCAACCTCAACAATGGCGTAGAATTTTGTACATCGATAATTTCTCTCAAAAAAGCATAAAAAACCTCCCACCAGATATCAAACCAGCGTTTTACACTAACAATAGTATAGGTAAATTTTTGATGAACTTTAAAGACAAAGAACATCGGTTAAATCACTCAGGTATTTACTCACTGCAATGTAGTGACTGTCCCGCGTTTTACATAGGCAAAACAGCGCGTAATATCAAAACGCGAGTCAAAGAACACCTAAGATGCTTAAACAGTAATGGATTCTCCGAATTTGCAAATCACCTCATAGCAACCAACCATACGTTCGACAAAAATACTGGCGTCAGCCTATTACATAAAAACGGAATAGGTCTTAGGTTGGATAACTTAGAAGCGTTAGAGTTAAGGAAAGCCATAAACGTCAATAGCAAAGTCATCAACAACCAAATAAACCTAAATAAAAGCCCTATACTCAGATTGTTCCCTATTGACAAAGAACACTCGCCTCCCAATCTCTCACCTATCCCTACCTCTTCCACTGTAGCTCAGACTGTCCACCTACCGTGATGTCTACACATGTTAATTTAATTTTTAGATTTTTAGTATTATACTGCCCTGATGAGGCTACGGTTGTAGCGAAACCCGGTCGGAATTAAGTATTTACCCATAAGTGATGTTTACAAAGTTACTGTTTAAGAAAATAATTTTGTTTAAAAATAACTTCGAAAAATAAAATGAGGTCATGGATAAGGTCTTTCTGTAAGTTAGATGAATTTAACAAATTATTGATGATGGTTTTACTTTCTTCTATTGGAATACTAGGGAATAAATTTACTACGTCAAAAGAAACCAACATAGCATGATTAGGAATTTCCAAATCCTTTAGATAATTGACTAATTCTAACGAATTTTTAACTGTGTATGTTGGTTGAAATATATTAGCATTATTAATTACAGTATTGATAGCTGACGCTAATTTAAAAGTTGGGGCATTACAATTAGAGACTACTGGCCTAATAGGTTTGTTCAGTTTATGTATTTTTAATAGGCTGTAAAGTTTAGGAATTTTTGGGTTAATTAAAATCAAATTTTTGTTATTTTTCATGTTTACGCGTGTTATTTTTCATGTTTCAGCGCTTGTAAGATCCAGACGAGATTAGAAGAGGATAATTCACCTTCATAAATTTGCTAATAGTTTTAAATGGCTTTCGAGCGACGACGTTCACTGGAATAACAACTCGTGATCCCATTAAAGTTCCTTACATATGTTACTATTTTCGTATAAGAATAAATATATTTTTAATAATAATAATAATATTTGGATAATTTGTATGGCGCCGTTTATGTGCAAAATCATCTCAAGGGCGCTGTTCAAATATATAATACACTTCTAGAATGATTTATATTATTACTTACTATAAATGGAGGTAATATACAGTACCATACTTACCTGGTAGGTCACTTGAGATTAACACTTTTCATTGTTTATTAGCAAAATATAGATCTTTTCTTCAATATTTTTGCAATACTACATTTTAAAGTTGTTTTTTCTTGTGTCCGTTACTTAAAAATCGGAATAAAGCGTTCGACTATATTTCTAACTAATAAAGCACATTTATATGTATTTTTAGATCTTATATCATGATAAGAATTCAAGTTTTGATTTTATCGCAAAAAAAATCTTCATTGAAAATCTTTGTTGAAAATAGGCCTACAAATGGCAACAATGATGAGGACACACACGTCAAACAAATATACTGCTATAAAATAACGGTATAGACCTATGAAAACCATTAAGAAGTTAAAAGACGAGATAAAAGAACTAAAAAAATAGAAAAAAGCCCAAAAGTAATTGAAAATTGCAGCTAAAAAGACAAATACAACACTCGCAGATACGTAAAAAAGGAAGTAAATGACATAGTTAAAGACATCTTCACGAATAAAGTCGAAGATGTGAATAATAAATGTCGGTCAGTGAATCACGAGAATTAAATAAAAAAATATAAGGCTTTGAAAAAACTGAGACGAGGCAGTTTACGAATGAAAAACTGAAAGAAAAAAACAAGTTGAAGAAAGTTTCACTTTAGTTCTTTGTAATATCAGAAAGAGAATATCAGGAAACAAGAAAAACAAAACAAAAAAAAACAAAAAAATATTACAGATAACTTCAAAAACCTCCACGACAAATTTTTCAACGAACCGAAAAATATCAGCTTCTATAGACTTTTTGTAAATATAGATCTTACTGAACTGGTTTCGAGAATTCCATTTGATCCCCTAGAGTGGAAGTTCCTGATTTTAATGAATCAAAACTGCAGTCCCCAATCCTGTGGAATTCCCACACATGGAAATTGTTGAAGAAATCAATGAAGAGAATAAGGAGGCCCCTTTCAAATTCGATATAGATGACTGGATAGTGGTTAAATATGAAATTAGTAACATTTGGAAAATTATCGGAAAACATGACTACACATAGAGTAAAAAGTATTTTTTTAGAAAAAAACTCAAGGAAAAAATTGGTGGCCACCAATTAGCGACGAAGATTTTGGTCTGGAATCACAAATTATTCAGCGCTTGTAAGATCCAGACGAGATTAGAAGAGGATAATTCACCTTCATAAATTTGCTAATAGTTTTAAATGGCTTTCGAGCGACGACGTTCACTGGAATAACAACTCGTGATCCCATTAAAGTTCCTTACATATGTTACTATTTTCGTATAAGAATAAATATATTTTTAATAATAATAATAATATTTGGATAATTTGTATGGCGCCGTTTATGTGCAAAATCATCTCAAGGGCGCTGTTCAAATATATTATACACTTCTAGAATGATTTATATTATTACTTACTATAAATGGAGGTAATATACAGTACCATACTTACCTGGTAGGTCACTTGAGATTAACACTTTTCATTGTTTATTAGCAAAATATAGATCTTTTCTTCAATATTTTTGCAATACTACATTTTAAAGTTGTTTTTTCTTGTGTCCGTTACTTAAAAATCGGAATAAAGCGTTCGACTCCTCCTAATAATTCTCTTATTAAGGGATAGGGATAGGTACCGAAATTTTTGTTTTAATGTGTTTGGAGCATGATTACATGCGAAAAAATTGTACTACTTGCAATGCTCAAAAGTCTGAATAAACCATTTAATTTTTCACTACAGTGGGTTTTTTTTAATTTATTTCCTTCCTTTTTCCTCAATAACCTTCTCGCCACACCTAGTCAAACCATACTTAACGTCTACGATTTCAAAACCATTTTATTTTGAATTTATTTATATTTCATTAGCCTTCGAGTTTTTAAGAGTCTTGAACATTTTCTCTAGCATCCATGAATATTTCATAACCATACTAGCAAACTTCATTACCATCCAACTTTATAAATTACCATCCACACATTTTTATTAAATATGTAAACACATACAATAACTTGTAAAATATTGATATTTCGAGGCTGATTGCGGAAAAATTATATGTTTTTAACGAAACTGCCCAACTCAGAAACTTTATCTCTTGTCTGAATCTTCTTCTTGACACAATCAGTTCGATTTTCGAAAAAGATACTTAAATTCAAAACAAATCCGAGTTCATTGAACCAGAGTTACAATCACTCACAGTCACACCCACTACAGTAATCATTTGATTGTTTGATCATTAGCAGCGTTATTTTATTGGGGGCATATGATATTACAATTATATCGAAAAGGTTTTAATTGAGCTCTGCGAATGGTAAGTGATAATATTTTCATCGACGAAAGTATTTACTTTATATCTTATCATTAGTACAATATAAACATATTTATTTATTTTTAACCACTTTAATTAAACCTACCTCTTCCGGTTTAGAGAAGAGTTTAATAAAACCATTATAGCAATAATTATTAAAATAAAGTGGTTTCAAACAAATGTATGTGTTTGTATTGTGATTATATTTTTAACAATAGGTACTGGTTATGGGTGGGACGTGAATGACGGCGAAATGAATTTGATATACGAAAATGTAGGAATATTTTTTATTTACATTCTGAAAACACGTAAATGTTGCCGAATGGTTTGAATTTTCTACGACGGGTAGAACTGGCAAAATAAGGTCACAATAGAATATATTTAAGGGTCTTTTGAATTAACAATGAAAATATCTATGAAAGTGTTTCGTTAGAACGAATTTGGGATGGGTGATTAAAATTTAGAAATGCTTTACTAATATTTTGGGTTCTATGATTGCTTGTATCAGAGAGATGCAAAGTGGAAATTATTTCAAATGGAAATGTGTTTTTAAATGATACATAATGGAACAAAAGAGTTCAAAATATTTTTTAATGCATTTTAAAAAAAAAAAATTGTTTATATTTTGTACTAACGAAAAACAAAAATATTGGATTTAGAAAAAAATGCATGGACCTCCGTGGAAAAATATAATCCTTCGATCAATCGTCTTTGTGAAATAAGTCGTATATTTGACATATTATATTTATGTTGAATTGTCTAGATAAATATTGATTTTAAAAAGATATTATGGATCGTTTATTTTCTTCCCTTATTTAATTTAAGGTTTTTCATCCACTTGAGCTTTCCAATCCATGATTGAAATGTATTCCCTCGGAGTAATCCCGAATTATTATATATCTTGCATCATCCAATGATTCCGATGAATGACCCGTGTAATATCGGGGGGCTAAAAATATTTTGGCTGAAGAGTAAAAAAGGTTCAAGTAATGAATTACCTATACAAAATAGCAATAAAAATATTTTTACGTAAAATTTTATCATGGTAATAAAAATGTCTAGTGTTTTCGATTACGCAAATATGTTCACAATTTGGAAAAAAAAATTGTATATCATATAAATTTTATTTATTTATTTATTAAATGCCCAGGGGGTTTTTACATGTAGGTGGTAAAACTTTAATATGACAGATAATTTTGAAAAGTAAGAAGTAATTAAAATAAAATTACCATAGATATATAAAAAACAACAAATATAAATTTAAAATACAGTGATCAGATATATTTACAAAAAGGTTTCCGAGTCTGAAAAGTTTTCGAAAATACATCAAAAGATTAATGTTTAATTTAAGCAAGTTTAGTAGAGAATATTGACGACACCCATGTTTTTCGGTTCATTCTGCGAATTTCACAAAATTCCAAAACATGGCTAAGTTAATTGTAGCGTTTTCTCCGCACAGCCTTTCAAGAACGACAAAGTTGAAATGCGATACAGCATTATTTACATTCCAGAATACGTAATAGTAACTTTTTGATGTTTGAAGTGTGTTTCAAAAACACTTTATATTTTGACAAGGTTTTACCTCTTTGTGCCCAAAGAATACTGTTTCTAAACGTGTGTACGCAAATTTGGAGCCAGCTAAAAATGCTTTTGTTCACCCAAATAAATATTTTTTCCTTGCAATACGTGAATAAACGTCCTTACCTTAAAGTAGAACAATCCATCGCAAAGTTACGTACACATATGAATATTTTCATCAGTGGGAAACATCCCATTTCCTGTTTTAAGTAACAGTCTTTCCACCGAGTACATGTCCCGGCGAAATGTAAATGATATGAAATTGGATTTGCCCCAATCTCATGCTTACTTCCTTCGTTTATATTCGTAAGCAATTGCGCCAACTTCCAAGGTGACTTACGTCACTTCTCAAATACTAACAATGTTTATTACGTTTAAACCAAATATAAAACATGATACCACAAAAACACCATGACAAAAAACAAAAATAATGTAATATTCGTAAAAATTGTGAATGTCTTCACCGATGACCAACATTACTCTTGATAATATAATAACAATAATAGAATACGTAACAATTAGATAAAGTTAAGGATTCTCAAATCCTGCTTCACCAGGCAAGCCTGGGCTGAGGCAGTTATTTTAAATACTTATGAGTATACCTATACATATTATAATATAAACACTTAATATTTTTGTTGCATTAATAGTTTCGAATTTGGGTGAGGGCACCGATGAAGGAAGGTTTCTTCTAAAGCCGGTAAATATGGAGGTTAATGAAATGGTTTGGAACTGAGAATTTTTTATTATTACTACAGATTAATTTTTTTTATTAATCTGTATTATTAAAAATGGGAAAAGGAAAAGCTATTCCAATAATTCTCGCCATTTTGTTCGGTAATAAGATTATGGCTAGAGTCTTTGGCGTTGGGTACATGATCTTATAGATGTCCAAAGTTACTTTAAGGATTTTCATTTTGGCATAAGTTGTAAATTATAGCTTTGATTATTGATAATTAAAGCTTATAATGAAGTCTGGCTCTATATCCTCTGGTAGGTAAAAAAAACGTTAATTCACCCTTATCCAAAAATGGGTGACATAGCGATCAAATCGATTCTATCCAAGGTGATGAAACGTGTGATCGACCACAAACTGCTCACATACATAGAGAAGATTAAAATTATTAACAACCGTTAATAAGGATTCCGGCGTTGCCGCTCTTGCGGTGATCTTGCATATATTATGTAATCATGTAATGCATATTTTGAGGCGATCCCTGAAACCTTACGATGAGACCCAAACGGTTGCACTGGATATTTCCAAGGCCTTTGACCGGTTTTAGCACCGAGGACTTGTCAAAAAACTGCCTTCTTACGGAATCCCCGTATCCTTGTGTACTTGGATTGCCAACTTCAAATATAGGGAAGGGTCGATTCAGACGAGTGCTGATAGTTCCATCTCTTCCTCGTACTCAATAAATGTCGACATCCCACAGGGATCAGTTATATCTCCAACCTTTTTTGCTGTACATCAATGACCTGTTGTCATGTTCACCATTTCACTGCTACGCGGATAGCAGTACAGTTCATAATAGCTTTTTTGACAAACCCTCAAAGGATAAACAACAACTCCAATAGCTCGGAAGACTTTGAAACAGAGAAAGGACGGTTACCTCAAGAGGGTTTCCTTTTGGGGTAAGTCAAATTTTAATGTTTCAAACCCAATCATGTCTTATTACGTGTGAAAGGGATTGAACTGATAATCTAGTCTCTTTTAACGGAAGCAATCTTCCCGACATGCCTTTCATTGATATGCTTGGTGTAACTCTAAGAGACGGGGCACGGGGCCCCCATCGAATCAAGTTAGCCTCACAGAAGCTGGGTTTTCTGTACAGGGACCGTATATACTTTAATTATACACAAATGTTGACCCTGTACAAATAGCAAGTGCGCCCCACTGTTGAATCTGGACCTCCAAAATACCTGAAAAACCCTTGAGTCTGTGCAAAAACCGGCAGTCATTTTGATAGATTCCCATCTCTTAGCAAACGGATTGCAATCTTTAAAACATAGGCGTTAAACATGTATGCTCTCCCTGTTCCACTGGTATAACAATGGAAGATGCTCCGAGGAACTAGCGTCATTGATACCTTCGGCACCGATGCATAGTCGCAAAACACGTCAAACGGGTGCCTAACATTTGTACATGGTTGACATTTTTCACACAAGAACGGCTCGCTTCTACGACTCGTTCTTGAGTTCAACAGCTCGGCTATGGAAAGATTTGCCAACCGCTGTGTTTCTCTTCGGGTCTCTTCAAGACCCATGTAAAGTATGTACACTCCTCCCTCTCCTCAAAAATACCCTCCACAATCGCACCCCCAAAGATGAGAAATTATTTTCCTTCAATAAATAATAATAATATATTGAAAAAAATATCAAACAAAAAAAATGGCGAGAATTGTTTGAATAACTTTTCCTTTTCTCATTTTTAATAATACGGGCTTTGCCAACGGTATTCCAATGATAATAGAAACCAATATTCTTAGATAGTACCTATGTATTATACATGGACAAGTATCTTGTGTATTATACGAAAAAATCCCTTGGGCGTTCACCGGTACCCACATTAAATTGAATACCATAGATTTATTAAATCTATTCATAGGTTCAAGCCTTTTGCATTAAAGGCTTATTTTGGCTTAATATTATATAAGTATTTGCTTCAAATTATTTTTTTATACACGAAATTGTAAGAATCTTTAACCAGAAAACATCAAGGCAATAACATTGCTTTGTTACTTTATTCTCAACATATTCACCGAACGGTACCGCTTTATTTATATATGTATAAATATATTTTAAATCTTAAGTTAGCTCACAACGTCATGTGTGCTAATCATTTTAAAAATATAAATAATATATAAATTAACATTCTTTGGTAAATAAAAATTTATTTAAATATTTGAAATAAGAAACATAGAGACAAACAAGATAGGTACACTTTCGTAATTCTTTTTTTAAATTAATCATATTTTCAATCTCAATAGTTTCATTCGGTATTTAATTATAAAGTTGGACGTCCTGGTACATCAGAGATTTCTGAGTGCTTGATTTTTTTCCTCGTGGGCAATCTTTTTTTTGCATTTCACGTCCCGTGTCCATGGATCTCGTGATTTTAATTTATTTTTCCTTTCATTACCTTAGATATCATCTGTAAGTTTATTTTATGAATAAAAATAAATACATTCACAAAAATAGTTGGCTTCGGTATCATAAATAAAAGCTATTTTGACATGTCTCTTACCCGTGGGTACATATTGCGTTTTAATATTATTCGATTGCTTTAGTTAGAAATTTTTGCATTTTACTTCAGTAAAATTTAATATATAATTTCTCACACTTTATGTAATCTGTCCCAATTTATATATTTTGTCTGGTTCTTGTATAATATACAAAACTATGTACTTTATGTAAGTTACTATACACAATATGCTAATTAAATGATTATTTTTAGTTCTAGTAAAATGGACGGGTTGTTTCGGAGAATCTGAACAATTCATCAAATTTCAACGGTCATTTTCAAGTTCTGTGAAAGATTTTTTCAAGTTCTGTTTTTATTTCAGTTTTGTCAAGCAACTAGCCTACAATGATATAAAAACAGAACTTGAATAAGTCTTTCACAGAACCCGAAAATGAACCCATCCTTAGGATGGGTTGTTTCGGAGAATTTGAACAATTCATCAAATTTCAACGTTCATTTTCAAAAGAGCTTGATAAGTAGTAATGTGTGTATCTACCTATTAGCTATTGGCTGCTTAATGGTTTTTCCATTAAAACATCACAAACTGCCGCTAAAAAGCTGTCAAATGATGATTGATCATTTATATTTATTTAGGAAGATATTTTATCTTTCAAAAAGCATTTTAAAATACTCAATCATATTTTTTTTAGGAAAAAAATGTAATTTTATCCTGAAAATATATACTTCTAATACACATATATTATTTTCAAGAAGCTTAATTAATGGTGATAGGGAAACATATAAGCATCCACTGAGGAGTTAATCAAAATAAAAATAAATTTATATGAAACATAACATAACGCACAAGAGTCCCAACTGCTCCCAACCGTCTGGATCCAGTGAGTCTATGACATCTCCAATTGGGGTATGTTGTGCAAATGAAGGTAGTGGGGAGGGGAAGGAGATTGTGAAGTGCAAGATGGGGAAGTACTTGACTATTCACATCTGGTCACCAAACACGGCCAAAACCATTTCAAGCAACGTTTCGATTCTAATAGTGGTCTTACACAAGGGTGATACTGAGAGTATCATACATTTCTCTTTTTAAAGAGTTGATTATAAAATCACACAAATTAATCAAATAAATAACCCAATTTGAACCCGCGACCTACAGCTTGCCAATCGAGAACTTCCCCCTTCGACGGCGGAAGGGCAAGATACTATTTAATACTAATTGAATCCTTCGGAAAGTATGTACATTGAATAGATTAAAACACACATATATTAAAAGAAATGAACCTTAACTTAAATAATCAAAGTATCGATGATCATCGAAATAGTATTTACAACCGTTAGTTGTATTTTTTTTTTTTTTTTTTTAAATTTGCCGGTAACCCGGGCGTTTATTGACATCAATATTTGTTTACAAATTATATGCGCTACCCGACTCACTAGACAATATCTGTTCTGAGCCGGGTAATATCTGTATATTTGTGGTAAGTGATAAAATAAGTACAATAATGATTGGATTATTTTTATTGAGCCGTTTTCGTGAAAAAATCACCCCAAGGGCGGATCTTTGGTCGACCTTCCCATCGGACTATCAAACATCTCGTTGTATTCTTATAAATTTGTGTGTTTTTACATTAGCTTCCCATAGGAGACTGTGAGTAAAATCATTTCCCTCAAGACCTATGTCATCTTTGGGGATGCTGTATGGAGGGTATTTTTATGAAAGGAAGTTTTGGGAAAGAAAAAGTAATGAAGGAAGGGTAGGAATCTGGGGTGCAGTGTAGCCAGGACTGACGGACATATGAACCCACCACCCCCCCACACTGTGCAAGGCGATTATATCAGAGAGTCTTGCTGGAGAGGTCAAAAGGTCTCACTAAACCAGTCTCTCCCGATTCGGCCCACCACGCAGTTGGTGGGCAGACGCATCTGGGACCAAGACCCGCACAAACTTCACCTCCTGAACCCGTACACCCCTGCTAAGTTCAAGAATCACTTATGACTTATGGAAGAGGTTTTGATTATCTATTAAATGGTTCCCGGGGAGGCGGTATCCATACCCCCCTTCTAAATTGAATTGATTAGCTCTCCATAATTTCACCACGAAATATGAATGCCTTGAAAATTTATCATCAAATTAATATTCCCGTTCGGTGTGTTACATTTAATATTCTAAAACTTCCATTGTAAATAATATTTATCATCAAATTAATATTCCCGCTCGGTGTGTTACATTTAATATTCTAAAACTTCCATTTTAAATAATATTTGTTTTCAAATTAATATTCCCGTTCGGTGTGTTACATTTAATATTCTAAAACTTCCATTGTAAATAATATTTATCATCAAATTAATATTCCCGTTCGGTGTGTTACATTTAACATTCTAAAACTTCCATTGTAAGTAATATTTATTATCAAATTAATATTCCCGTTCGGTGTGTTACATTTAATATTCTAAAACTTCCATTGTAAGTAATATTTATTATCAAATTTATATTCCCGTTCGGTGTGTTATGATGATAACATTGAAAGATAAGTTTATTTTGAATAACTATGCAGAAACTTGTACTTACAAAATTTTCGAATCCAAACTTAATTTTGTATTTGAGCCCAAAATTATCAACCTAACAAATTTTTGAAAATTATTTTATTTATTTGTGTTTTAAATTATATAATGTGATTTTAGAGAAGACTTCCTTCATTAAAGTCTGCTGGTTACTCATCCCATCATTGAAATAAATTTTAAGTATATCTACCGTAATAATAATACTAATGAGTATATGACAAGTGACGGTTGGCTTCTGGAAAGTGTTGTTGTCTGACGGAGTTCTGCGCGGAGGGAGAGTTTGAAAGTCAAATGACGAAGCCACTCCCATTTGGAGGTGCCAACATTACTCGTTCCCCGACGGAATGGTGCCGCAAGCTCTCTTTAACTTTTTAACGAGAATTTATAAGGAGTTCATCAACGCTTACCATATCAAAGGAGGCAGACACTTTAAAGTCAACTTGTTTCTAGCTAGACTTGTGTTATATTGTATGAAACTGTTTTTAATGGAGGTTTTTCTGCATCTATGTAACTTTAAAGTTTATTTGGATGGCGAATGTATAATTTCTCTATTTAAATTTTGCTATGGAAATAACTCTTCATTTTAACATAATCTGACCATTCTTATTGAAGTTCTCTGGGTTTGAGGGATCTGGATTCCTATCGTGAAATTTATTATTGAATCAACATGATAGACTTATATTATTGTTCCTTGGAATCGGCACGCATTAAGGCAATTATGGTTTAGGCACTGTTAATCTTAATTAAATAGTAGTTTTTAAGCATGGAAAACAAGTCGATAAAGTAATTCACCTTGTTACCATTTCAAATCAAAACACTATTTACGTGGAGATGCAAAATAATACATTTACAATGCATTTTAAATTATTTATGAAATGAATTCTAGGAATTTCTAGTTGAGAGTTGACGCCATATTTAATTTCGATGATATTTTTATCTCTATGACATTATAACATGGTAACAACAGTAAGAAAATTAAAAAGGATTATAACGGTTATGACGTAGGCACTAGTTTGGCGGAAATCTTACGTTCTGCGTAGAAAAAGGTGGATGGACAAAAAATTATTCCCATTAAGTTATATTTTACTTATGATAATGATTTGTTTAAACAGGGGCCAAAGTTCAAACACGTGTGTAGCCTAATTTCGTCTCACCCAGGTTTATTTTAAAACCAATTCATCTCTTATTCGCTAGACAAAAGGAACGCTGCTTTGTAACAAGTCTTCATTGTAAATTACCACCGTCACTGGGTAATTTACTAGAAGGTAGTCTTGTAATAAAATCAACGTAACATAATGTCATTGTATTGAACAAACAAGGGACGACCTTCGTTGAGATGCCCGGGGAAAGCTGCCTTGCCTTGGACCTTAGAGTAACAATCATTACTCCAAGCTCTGGAGCCAGTGGTCGCCAATTTAATAATATGACGAGTATTTAACCCCCAAGTCTCGACATGAATAATCGTGTCCTCAAATATTTCAAAAGCATTGCTGTTTTTGGATTTAATAAGATCCCATTCAAATTTTAATATCACGAACGAAAAAAATGCAATTATAAATATTTCAATTTTGAACGCAAACCTGGCCAAAGCTTATAATTTTTTTAGTTACCATTTTATAGACAACTAAAAACACATTTAATAAGACAAACGTATTTTAAAGGTTAATGTCACTAAACTTTTTTTGTTTTGTATAAAAATAATTATGAAAAAAAAAATTAAACTTTGACCACGTGAACTATTTGATATCATTCTATTTTATGCAATTATTTAAAATTCTACGGAAGCGTTAATTGTAATTTTCTATGCAAAGAGAAAACTTGGTGTTCCCTTTTTCTAAATCCGTTTAAATATTGAAGATATTATCTAATTATGTATCATTTGGTGACAGATATAACACTTTGACCTGGTGGATTTTAACTAACTATTTGTTTTAATCTTTTTATTAAAAACTGTTTTATTTGTTTCGTTATTGATTTCGAAATTGTCCAGAAATATTGTGATATAAAACTTTGTTATCTTTTCAGAATATCCGTGATATTCCGCGTGAGGTCCGCCAAGGCCGTGAAGATCACGGACTTCAACCTGCTGAAGCGGTTGGGCGTCATCGTGGCCGTGTTCTCCGTGTTCCTCGTGATCCGCACCCTCGTAGCGCCGCCCATCGTCATCGTGGGCAGAACCGCCACAGACCTCAAGGCCTACCTCTGCAAGACAGACTGGTGGGATCACTCCTTCACAACACGTGAGTTCTTTTTATATATATGTGTTATTTATTTTAATTATTGTACGATAGATTAATTATCCATGTTTTAAACTTTTTATTTATAAAACTTTGGTACATAATATAATAATTCTCCTTTCGCAGTGAACATTTTTATGTCTTTTTCGATTTATACTGCTCTTTCGTTAAATGCATTTGAAAAAAAACAGTAGTTTTAAAAATGGTTTCACAATATATATATAGGATTTAAAAAATATATGTATAGTATAATATATGCCATAATGAAAAATATACTGAAAGTTCCTGTAAGAACTAGCACTAACGAAATCTTCACCAATCTTAACATCATGTCAATTAAACAACTATATTCTAAAACTATACTCATTTACATTCATAAGCACAAAACACAAGAAATAACAACAAACACGTACAATAAAAACACTAGATCTCATGATCAAAAACTTATCCAACAAATAATTACTAATACAACTTTTGGGCAAAAAAGCTTCTTATATCATAGTATTAAACTCTACAACAAAATACCACTCACACTCAAAAACCTCAACACTTTAACATTTAAATCTGAAATAAAAAGCTGGATACTTAACATAGGAAGATCTGAAATAGAAAATTTACTGAAATCAAACACATACTAAAACAGAATCAACTGAACTATACCAAAAAACATTTCATATATATAACTATACCAAAAAACACTTCATATATATATATATATATCAAAAAACATCTTACTTATTTTAAAATTATTAAAAAAATATATATACATATATTGCATGATATTTGTTCATAATTAAATTTATTTGTAACTTTGATGTATATTAATTTTCTTATAATTAAATTATCCATAATATGTAAATGAAATCCTCAGCACGGGAGATCCCAGTGAGGATATCATTATATCTATTTGTTACACAAAAAAAAAGATAATAAAACACTTATTATTATTATTATTATAGTCATGGTTACACCGTAATCATTGTGAAATTTGAAAATATATGTATTTATATATTTATAAAAAGGAAAATAAATCTTATGGAGGATAAATAGAATAATATAGGATTATTTGTATGATTTTCAGGTGGAAACAGGGGGCGCATTTTTTTGTTAACGATTTTTCAACATTTTTTATATACAGAGTTCAATATTTCTGTTTTTATCGTTGATTCTTCTGACTTCTAGTAATTTAATGAAGAACTTTGAATTCGCGTTCAGTGGAATATTCAGGAGATTTTTTTCGTACAGTTTTTATTTTTAGTTTTGATTCGTTTCTACGGGGGTCAGGCTAGTTTTGTAAGCTGTTCCTTTGATAAAGGCATATTGTAAAATAGACATATATATTATAAAGGTCATAATAGTATAATGCCCTTGAGAATTTTCGTTGATAAGATATTTATAATTCGTAATAACATATACATTAATTTTCTTTATTGTATGGCAGATGTAATTTGTAGATGAATTCTGAAGACTTTTAAATTTATTTTTTTCATCATGTTTTTTTTTTATTTTACTGTAAGGACTGTATGATCGGCGTAAGAGATGAATTATTCAAGTAATGGTTCAACAAACTTGTCATTTACGTATAAAATGAATAATATTGGTCCGAGAACGATGCCTTGTGGAAGACCTTAATTTGATATTTCTTGGTCACTAGTTTTATCATAGATTTTAACAAATTGTGTTAAAATTAATAAACTCTATTATTACGTTTGAAATTTCACGAATTGTTCAAATTCTGTGAAACAACTCTTTTTAGTAACCTACCAGTTCTGTGATTATTGTTAAAGGTTGAAACTAGTCCAATCAAAATCAGACCAGTGTGTTAAATTAATATTTTATCTATGACAAGGAGAATATTTATTTTTATATATGTGAGTTAAAAATGCTTCTTGTTATTCGGTTTATCGTTAAAACCTTAAAATTTCCGTAGTCAGTTCATGAGTTAGATTTAATTTTTCAGGATTTTCCTATAACTTCTGCAGATCTTTCTCCCGGAATTGCACTGCGCTCTTATCATCTCATTTCTCACTCGCTTATACAAGCCGTTTTTACTGCATCCAATCTATTCTCATTCTTTCTTTGCCGCTTTCACGCTTCGCCGGAGTGGGTACCTATCAAGATGCCATTACAGATTGCTATCAGCGACTTTTTTTTTAAATTTTTTCCGACATTATCGCAATTGAACATTCATAGAGTGAATTTGAATAATCCGCTTAGTAACGACAAGACGGATGCACATATAATTGAACATTTACATTTCAAGTTCAGAGTTACTAGTAGTTCTTAATTTAAAATACGAGATAATTAAAAATGGGTGAATATTACTAGGCCACAGTAGCTCTATTGGGGGTGTCTTATCTTGGTACGATAAAGGATCCAGCTTCATTTCCCGGTTGTTACCTTTATACCTTTCACATTCATCATTTTTAATTTTCTCAATAGATTTTTTTGTGATATTAAGTCAAACGCTTTCCGAAGCTTTTAAAATCACTAGTAAATCGTGCAAAATTTCATGACGTTGTGCCTATAAAAGTAGGTAATGTGGTTATCCTCTGTGATAACACGTTGTGCCGGAAAACTGGCCCAAAGGTATTGTTGTACATGTACATCGGACGGCCGGCATAGTCCAGTGGTAACGCATTGGACTGCCATTCCGAAGGTCGCGGGTTCGAACCCGGCGTGCGCAAATAAATTTTATTTGATTGATTTGTGTTATTTCACAATTAATTAATTAAAATAATATATAGTATATTTGCGGCACGTTCCAGAGTGGAAGATACTACCAGTATCGCCCTGGTGTAAGACCACCATTCGGAATTGAAACGTTGCTCCAAATGGCTTTAGCCGTGTTTAGTGACTAGATCTGAATAGCCAGGTACTTCCCCACCTTCCTCTTTCCCTTCCCCACTTACCTTCAGCCTCACAACATCCCCCAATTGGGGATGCCATAGTGTCACTGGCTCCAGACGGGAGCAGTTGGGACTCTTGTGAGGTATTCACTATAAAAAAAATAAAAAAATAAAACATCGAGGACCAGTTAAACAAGTCCGCGTTATAGATATTAAAACCAATCATGGTACGTTTCGTAGACAAGCCACTAAGGTAGCAGTATTAAATATATAAGAGAGTAGTCGCATTCCGTATCTATTTTACGAATAAATTTACGAGAAGGGGTATGTTCATTCCATAACGAATGCAAGAATACCCATTTAAATAATTTAGACATAAGATTAATTTTCCCACCATTTGTAATTTTAACATTATCACAACCCAATACTTTTTCCCGCATCTGCTATGTAAAATCCCAAATAAAATAAACATCTAACAACCTGGTATTTCATAATCACAATTATTTTCTAGGATAATTTTTTTTTCTCTTTGTAAAATGTATTTTTAACTGTCGGTGCGTGTGCATTAAATAATACATGTAAGTACCTACTTTCCGAAGCCCTTTAATATTGTTTTTTTAGTTTAAAATCTCCCAAATTTTATTGCACACCTAAGAAATGGTCCGATTTTATTGCCCACCGGGGTGTAATAATTGCAAGGATGCCTCTGATCAAGGCGACACTATAATTGTAATCCATAATAAAATAAGAGGTTGTAAATTTCAAAATGCATTCCTAATATACTGTTAATATTTTTTTTTTTTTTTTTTTTTTTTTTTTTTTTTTTTTTTTTTTTTTTTTAATATTGTTACAATATAAGATAAAATATTTCAGGACCCCTCTTCCATAGAAGCATTAGCTTGTGGCTGGAAGAGGAGTGTACATTGTTTTATTGCAATAAGTAAGTAATTAAAAATTAAATGATTTTAAACTTATTTAAATGAAGTGAGTTATTTTTCATGAAGTGAGTTATTCAAAAGATTAATTCAATTGGAAACATTTTTATTTTTTGTGAGTTTGTCTTTAAAATATTTTTTTACAGTGTTTATTATTTTGATGTTATCATTAATGTTTCTAATTTCTTCAGGTAGTCGATTGAAAAAAATTCTTGCCCGGTAAGTGTAATAATTTTGTGCAAAGGAAGTGTTTAATTTTGGGCATGGAAAAATATATTTAAGTCTAGTACGGTTTTCAGTTAGAAATTGATACTTGTCTTTTTCTTTTATGATTTGAATTAGTGCATTTTTAATATGAAGATCTTTAAATGAAGGCACTTGAAATTCTTCGAATAATCGATCCGTTGGGTAATCGGAAGGTTTTCGTAATATTATTTCCATTGATCGTGTCACGTCCTTCTGAAATTTATGTTAGGCTAAAAAATGTATTCCACACGCCAACCAAGGCGTGAGAGAAAATAGCATAGAATGGTTAACTTTTTTAATGTGTTTCCTTTTTTTATTTAAAAGAGCAGATACCCCGAATACAGAGTGTCATTCATGGAGAGTCAGACTTGGACGGCCAGTCTCGGAGAGTAGTCTGTGACAGTCAGAAGTGGTAGAGAGTGGAATACCACTACTGATTAAGGGAAATTATACCCTTAACCTGGTACCTACCAGTTAACGTCAGTTGGTAATATTTGTGTTTATATTATATTCAAATAATACTGATTTGAAGAAAAACCGAATAGTCTTTTCCGGCTTACCGTTGGGTGTCCTCATACCAAGATAGTAGAAACATCATCCTTTTCTTCTCATTTTTCTATTATTTCAATAAAAAATATTTTCATTGCCATTCTCAAAAGTGTAGCTGATTTGTCAAATATTCATATTATCACGTAATTTTTCACGAGTCTGCACAAGTATTATTGTATTTTCAAGGAATATAATCTATGGGTAGGTATTATTTTTTTCCTTTGGGAATAATGAGGCCGATGGGGGGTTAAAACCCCCCAAATCGTCTATATACACGCCTTTGGTAGGTACTTTTAGCTAGTTTTTAGCTTAATCAGTTCATTGTTGGATATAAGCCTACTTTAAAGTTTGTTCTAGAACTTGTCTCTCTAGTCGCAATCTGCCATCTGGTCCCAGCCTTAGCTTTACTGCGGTCAGATAAACTCTTGTTTGAAGTCTCCTCTATTACTTTTTGAAAAACTAACTTATCTTAGTTAGGCTTACAGTCATATCTTGAACATTTGTTTTATGTCACCATTTGACTACCATTCTACTACTATTTATTGGATATGCCAATAAATAACACTTACTTTATATTTTCAGATATAGTAGAATAACGGTTACGTTTATAATTAAAAGGAAATCAACGTCGTTTGGTCAATTATTTTCGTGTGAAGCGTACATAGACAATTAATAGAGACCAAGACATAGACATTAATATAATAAATAAAATAAATGAAAACCCGCAAACGTAGCAAATGGCCAAAAATAAACGAATCGACACTGAACATAATACAGAATAAAACATATTGAAATAGGTAATAAACGCAAAACAAAAGGTTACATTTGACAATCATTAACGATGAAAAAATGAAAAGGTAAATTTAATTATTAACCTCGACACATTCTTATCCTAGTGAGAACAATTCTAATTTTAAAAAGAAACAATGTAAAGAAACAATAAATAAAACAAATTCCTTGATCTACGTTTAATATTAAATTAAAAACCAGCTTTTACGGAAAATTTTAAATATGTGCTCAAAAAATCCATTTTCTTAGAAGACTAAAAAAAACTAACTAGAAACTGGACTTATTTTGGAACTATAATTGCTCCACAGTTAGATTAATGCTCTACAATAAAATGTATGGCCAGTAAAATAACCTAAGCAAACTGAGAATTATACACAATGTATATAATTCTTAGATTTTGAGATATATAGGAAAGACAAATATGCAAAAAATAATCAAACAAGAGTAGAGTTAAATAGAATTCCAATTAAAAAATACTTTTAAATATAATGTGTTCATTTTAGTACATAAAACTATGAATAACCAAATGCCAAAATGATTGAAGTAGGAATTTGATTTTAGTAAAAACAAATATAATTACGAAACCAGAAATGTAAATAAAATAGATTACCGCATATGAGAGAAACAGAATTGTTTGATGTGTAGAGGATTAAACATGTATGAAGAAATGCCTGAAAGTCCAATGAATGAATTTATTTAAAAAACATATTTATGCTTGTTGTAAAAAAATATTTTATAAACAATGGAATGCAATGAAAATTTTATAAACCATGTACACGCCTAAAATTTAATATAAAGTAACTAAATAAATATATTTTTAAATCATTGAAGAATAAAATAATTCTAAAGGAAACATGAAACAGAACAAGACACAGAAATATAAAAGGATAACGGTCACAACTAGGAATCGAAACCAGGACCTCTTGTCTTGTCGAGTTGGTTAAGACGCCTGTCCCGGTAAGACAAAAGATCCTGGGTTCAATTCTTAGTTTTGAATGTTGTATTTTTATTTATCTATGTCTCGTTCTGTTTCATGTTTCCTTTAGATTTATAAGTATTATCTTCTTCTTCAATGATATGTTACATTGATGGGTATAACCTTCAAAATAAGTTAAAAAGAAAAAAAAATCTTGAATTTATAAAAATCTACGACCCACATGACTTCCGTTTGTTTGGTTAACATACTTGTAGCAATCGACTTTTATTTCTATTTTATTGGACTAGATATAAATTTACCAACCTAGGACAATCTGTATTCATGGATAATGGGCATACGGTAAAAGGTTTATAATCGTCTTTTAGAGATGCTACCCAAGCTTAGCTTTTCCCAAACAAAATAGATTCATGTACACATATTTTAATAAGGTCTGCATTTGTAAATCTTTTATTTAATTCAAGTACTTATTATAATATACATTTTAAGCAATTGTTCTTGGACTTTTGCGCAAGGAGATTTTGCCCAAAAAAACAAGGAGTTACACAGCGTTATGCTAATACTAAGTAGATTAATGTACTTAGTTTCACTGTGGGCAAATTAAAAGCAAACGCAAAACATTAGACAGTTACAGGCGTCTAATAGTACATTAAAGGGTTTTACAGGAAGCTGAAAAGTCAATAGAAGAAATAATAAATACCCGGTTTTTTTATTGTTAACTTTCCTAGCGTAAAAATTTGCTGATTATTATTTTAATTTTGGTGTAATTCTATTTTAATATGACCGGTATCGGGCGTACAACGGACATCTTCCGGTCTGGTCAAAAATAAAGAAGACAGACCGCTGAACAACATTATTTAGGCACTTATTCCTTGTCTCATTCACATTCGTATACCGTCTCATAGAGTATGTACAATTCTGATATTCTGACTCTCGACATGGCCCGACTCAAGTATTTGGTTCATTTGATCGTTTCATGTCTTTCTCGGGAGTTTTTGACTTATTCTTTTTTCATTTTTTTTATTTAACGGCAATAAAAAGTAAAGTAACAATGATACAATACTAAGCAAAATAAAAATATAAAGTTATGTAGTTTATTATCAGTTCTCCTCACTAGGTATTCCTGTTCCGAGGCGGACTGTAGGTTGTTGCATGTGTGTTGATCATGATTTCCTCATAATAATATTTGGCTAATTTATATAGCGCCGTTTTCTTGAGAACTCACCTCAAGGGCGCATATTATTATTCAACGATTCACATTCGCATCACATATTCTTATTACACTCCTAATTAAATAATTTATACTAAAACAAATCCGACAAGAGTTACAATTACAGACGGACCGACTAACTGAAATTGTTAAGTATTTTAGTTTAGTTATTTTCATTTGTTTTTTTTTATCAGTGTGTTGTAAATAATGAGTTGATGTGTATAAAGCCTCCAAAACACTTTCTAAAAAATCTCCGACCCCTAGATCCAGATGGAACTCCTCCCCCTTTTCGAATCTATAGCTACGCTACTTGTAGATAACTATAGATACCCGGGTAACCTTCTATCAGAGAGTATTTCCAGCAATAGTTTTTACTGCAAAACCTGTGACTAAGACTTCAAGTAGATTCAGTAAATAAATATCAGTGTGTGAATAAGAAATTAGCAATCATCATGCAAACTCTAAACATGCCTCACACATTCCCTGGGGTGCCATTTTTGCCAAACTTAGACAATATCCTTTATGCAACCATTTTGTCCTTAAAATATTCTCCCTCCATTATGTCCTTCTCGCCCAAGTGGAAAAGCGTGTTTGGTCCTTAAAACGGAGCAGGAAGGATTATTATTCTTGTCGTTTGACTGATGTTGGTAGTTGTCTGAAATATTGTAATTTGTAGAAACGGAACTTTTCGAATTAGTTTTGTGAAATGATTTAATATTCAATATGTGGTTTGTTACTGAAGCCTAAATGAAAGCTTTTCCCCGGCTGTTTACGCTACTTTTGAAGGGATAAAAGGATGGAAACAATTTTCAAACATACTTGCTTTTATGAATATAATATGGAATTATATTTGCCGCCTCGATGGTGTCTCGGAAACGTTCGTCTGATTTTATTTATACGGGACATCCATTGACTTTTTTATGAGTTTGTAGTAAATTGAATATTCAATTTATCGGAAATAACTTATAGAAGCTTTCGAATCTCATTATAAATAATATTTAATCATTGAAGAAATTAATATAACAACTCTCAATGAAAACATAAAACACAGAGAAAAATAAATAATTAACAGACCCATTTGCGGCCGTTTCCCTTGTTTTTATTTTTGTGTCTTTATCCATTTATATTTTCACTTAGAGTTGTTGATATTATCTTCTTCAATGACAAAAAATAATTTCATAGTTTATTTATAAGTTTCATTAAGTTATTCCTAATATTATAATATTTTTTTTCGAAGGAGACGAATACTTTGGGGTGTGACATTATATATTAAATGAAAAAGTGTGTTTTTCACTATGTTAGTGCTGAAAAAATATGAAGAGTTAAAAATAATTGGCCTTTTTTCAATTCTTTTTTTCGAAAACATAATTTCTTTTTTTTTTCAATTCATGTGCTCAGCTCACCAGACGAAAAAGTTCGTAAATTTAATCTGACAGAGATTTTACATACCTGAACAAGCTTAAAAACCTTTCTGACACTAAGCAATAAAATATAGATATCTTGGCGAAGAAAGCATGTGAAATAGATTCTGTGTATGTTATTTCTATATGGAAGGCATCAATCAAATAGAGTACAATATATTTATCTATTGAACTGGGAAATAAACTAAATAAAGGTTTTTATCCCCGTTAGTCAACAAAGGCGGTTGAGTTTTATGTGGCGAAAGTAACGACCATTGCACGTGAAATGCTATCGGGATACGAGAAGAGGTGCTACCAGTAGGTCTACCATCGTCCCGCTCCTTAAGAAGCCCATAGACCTTCGTTTAGAAACAGACATAATTGACCTATTTCGTCATTCCCACACTTAAACCTTATTGAATTCGTTTAAATGGCCTCGAGCTTTTGTATATTGGTAAAACCTGATAATAAATCGACACATCACACAATCCACAAACAAAGCTGTGACGATAGGTAGATACATAAATTCAAATGATTGTGTCAACTGTTACTTTGCTTCAGAAAACTTTTAACACAACTTTTAATTGGCTTAACATTAAGCATTGAAATTTTTTTTTGAACTTCCCGAATTTGACAGTAAAATATGTACCTATCAAATATTTTTTATCGTTTCACAGAATTAGAACAATTTTTAAAATTTCAAAGTTGATTTTCAAGTTCTGTGAAGGTTCTATTCAAGTTCTTTCATGATTTCAGTTTTGTGAAGTAATTGGGCAATAATGATATAATAATAAAACTTGAATATAACCTTCAAAGAACATGCAAATCAACTTTGAAATTCGATGAATATTTCAATTTTAGTGAAACAATTCGTCCTAAATAACGGTAATAAAAAATACACATATTTTAAAAATGAAAAGTGTACGAGTTTAATTGATTTTGAGGTAAAGAAAATATTTCATTAGCTATATAAGAATCGTGTCAGGTGAAAGGGAAAAACGACAATAAAGACAAACATAAAATACTACATGAAAGTTATTTTCTAACTTAAAACAATTACCTCACTAAATTTTAGAAGACACAACTTTACATGACTTTTAACTCCAGTAAAGTTGTGTTTATATTTTTTCAGAACATGAAACTTTTTTTATTTATTTTCCTCATGTGAATTCTAATCTGGCTGACTCAATCTATGAGAACAATGATGAAATGGAAACTACTTTACGTCCTGTGAACAGTTTACTGGCTTTAGACTGTTTTACGGTTCCCAGCAGCTGGAATTGTAACGAGTAGTTCCTCCGACTGCCAGTATAGCCTTTGCTTAGGAGACAGGACGAGTAAAAAATTCAGCCGACGGATTTTATTGCATGGATTCTCGCGCGTATAAAATATGGCAGTGGTAGTGTTCGCCAGGCGTTTTATGCCTTTACAATTTATAAAAATATTGCTGCACGCTTCAGTGTGCCTTTACAATAGAAAGCCTTATGAATTTTTAGCGGGGATTTATAATACGCCTGCAAATAACGCGGGATAGGGCCGCCGTCAAGAAGAACAAATTCGTGTGGCGGTTTTTTTGGATTTAGTTGAATTTAACGCGAAAATTTGTTGCGGCTCGTCGACGGAAATGATAGAGTAATTATTAATCGCCCCTTTTTTATTATCTCCAGTGGTATAATATATCAATTACTTTTTGTGGAAATTGTTATTTTATGAAACCACCGATAGTTTCCTTGAGTCCCAGTTAAATTTATTTGAATTCTTCTTTAGTCCTATTTCCTGGAGCCATTTGGACTATAGTATCAAATCTGAAGAAGAACAGAATGTTTCATTGGAATTATTTTATCTGTGTAGAGTGCCAGTAACGCTTATGTGAATTCTTCATATGAGTCCTATTTTCTAGAGCCAGTTGGACTATGGGATCCAGTCAGAAAGAGAAAGGGAAGTGGAAGTTTGAAAATATCGCAAAATAACACCCTACTGAGGAAGACCGTGAACTCACGATATTATCCTTCTATTTTTTTCTTATGTCTGTAAATACTGGTGAAAAAAAATTTGATGATCAGATCTAGCAACGAATCAATCCCGAATAAAATTACAATATTCTGAAAGTTCTTTTAGAATTTTTGTATGCATTTGTAAAGTCAATATCAATAATATTTTTAAAGCCTACTCCGAGTTTTGATCCCGCGACCTCTGGGGCTAAAGTCAATGATCTTATCGCGGTAAAACTGTGGTTATTCTTTCAACCTTCCATATATTCCTTGTTTAACCCTCCTTCCTTTTGTCTTTATAAGGGATTTCCGATGCCTCACGTTCTACCGCAGCGTGAAATGCGTCCATTATATCCATTAACCTAACTCCATCAGAAACAATGACACGTGGAGATACGGTAAAGAGCGCCCGGTCAAAGGTGAACAACTTTTAGAAAGATGCGGGTGTATGTGGAAAGATGAAAATCAGTCTTTTCCACACTGTGTACCTCAACCTCTCAATTCGGAGTCGAGGTGTGAATCATCATGGTAAAACAAGGATGAATAACTGAATGTATTTTGAAATAATTGTACTTTCTCTGCTTCATGCATTTGCTTTGAGGAGATAATAATATATTTTATTTATTATTAATATTTATCCAATTTGACCTCCAACGCTCTAACGCCGAACCACCGTAAACTACCGAATCCTATCCCCCGCCCTGCTACTGACGTGATAATAATAACACGTTTCGACGACACATTAGCACTGTGACAATCCCGCAATTTTTCACAGGTCTGCATAATGAAGGCGTAAATTTTAAATTGCACAAGACATTATTTTTACGTTATAACTCATCCCTAGCACCATATTTATATTCTCTTTATAAAAATGTTTGTTGACCCAAATCTAAGGATGTTAATTCGTGATGCTGGAATATGAAACCTTTTATCGCAAGTAGATATTATAAAATGCATAAAAATGCTTCGATGATTCAACCCCCGATGATCTCCGGAAGAGCGGAAAAACTGTTTTTACTTTCCCATTTACAGAGAATACGAAATATGAACTTTTTTAACATTGAACATATCGTAAATGTATTATGTCTGATAAATATAATTTATTTCACAGGTATCTCAACCGAGTAATTCATTCTCAGTGAATCGTGAACGTTCGTGCTAATCAGGCATAGGTATCACTATGCAGAAGAATCATGCGTAGGTATCATAATGCAGAAGAATCACGTGTAGGTATCATAATGCAGAAGAAACAGGCATGGGTATTACAATGCAGAAGAATCAGGCATGGATATCACAATGCACAAGAATCAGGCATGGGTATCACAATGCAGAAGAATTGGCATATGTATCAGAATACAGAAAAATTATGCATAGGTATCATAATGCAGAAGAATCAAGTATAAGTATCATAATGCAGAAGAAACAGCCATGGGTATTACAATGCAGAATAATCAGGCATGGATATCACAATGCACAAGAATCAGGTATAGGAATCACTTCGCATTAGAATCAGGAATAGGTATTACAAGGCAGAAGAATCAGGCATAGAAAGAATCTCAAAATTAATGAAGCCAAGAAAAATGATTCATGCATCAATTACAACGAAATCATCTACCTGGAAACTGGAAACTAGCAAAAGACATGACTTCGAATAAATCAGATATCTTTGGATACAGGTGAGAAAACTTACACTCATACGCTTTACCAACTGACTATGTACACTCATAACCTTTACCGACTGTCTTAAAAGTTTTCTGTGCCTGGATACACAGTCGACAGCCAATAATTCTTGTTTTAAACTAGGGAGCATTGAGATATCTCCACGAAGAAGACCCCAGGAAATTTGAAGGAGTGAAAACTTTTCCTAAAAGCCGTTAGGATTCTTTATATATGGAACATAGAATGAGTCCCAAGTCATGTATTGCAACTAATTTCACACGGCGGGTGGCGCGGTGTTTCCTTGTAATGAAAACATTAAAAAATCTTTTTTTAACCATTTTATTTCTACTTGATTCTAAATCCACTTCACCTAAATTCAAACGTACAGTATAATACAGGTAAAGAGATTTTCATATACATGGAATTCTCTGACATGTATATATATAATATATATCCTTTGCATAATGTTCTCTTTGCAAATAAATCATTTAAGAGTGTTTTCTAACGACTTACTTCGCGTACCTTTCCTTCCTGTGAATTACCAAAGCCACGTAATTAGGAATATTGAATTTACACCATATCTAAGACTTCAAAGAGAGGCAGCGAGACTTGAATTAAATCAAATATTGGGAAAACTGCCGCACTTAACGTCAAACTTAACGTTAGCAGGTCCAAAGTAATGCTAAGTAGATTTCCTCGATGTTCACTTAAGAACGGAAATTTGGGTGATTAATTCAAACAGAATTGTTCAACTGTTGGCTTATTCGATGGATTCAATAGACGTTATTCAAAGCTTAAGGGATAAGCACACATAACACGTGTGAAAGCTAAACTCTCTGGAGTATGTGATGAAAAAGCATAACTTTGGTTTAATGCTCAAATATCTTTCCAGTAATAAGTACGAAAAAGTTAGCTGCGGATTATTTTTTTACGTCGACTTTTACTTTTTCAATCCTGAGAGGGTTATATCGCACAAAAAACAAACCTCGCGCAAATATTACAAATTTCTTAGATATCTAGAATAAAACTTTCGGCGGGCCCCTAAAACACACCTTATTACAATTTTTTCCATGTATACTGTTCATATTGTTTATTCATCTTTAGTTAACAAACGGTGATTAACAGTTGACAAACGCCCTATAGTTTTTTCCCGGTCAATTTACCGGGTAGTACTTCAAAAGTGTTAAAAAATTTCACGGAGGATGCCATTGTCATTGACTCTTATTATTTTATTTGAACTCGAGACACAAAATTTACCGAATTGACTCAAAATATGAAGAATAGTCGAAATATGATAAAGAAGGCAGTTACAATCGGAAGAAGAGACCAGTGCATTACAGATAAGCATTGTCAAATGAAATTTACCAACAAAATGATTATGTGTTAATGGTAGAACCTGCAGAAAAGCTGCTGTGTGGTATCTTGGCTTGACCACTTTTATGTTATTGTTAAAATTGCAGTTTTATATATTTTTTATGATAAAAATAATAAATAAACCACTTAAACATACATAATACACTAACAGTTGTACACGCAAAGACACACCAGTTCTAAAGTTTCGCCCTTTGCAAAGCACCGATACATTATTATAAATTATGTGCACAAGTACTAAAAGTAAAATGCGTTCTCTGTGTAATTAATATTAACCTGTTGCTACTCCAAAGATACTTGGATTAAATGATGACCGCCTTCGTGGTCGAGGGGTAAGGCTATCGACTAGCAAGCCGGAGATCGTGGGTACAATCCCGGCGTTCCCAAGTAAATTTCATGTGAATAATTTTGTGTTATTTGACAAATAATATGTAGTATATTTGCGGCACGATCCAGAGTAGAAGATACTCTCAGTATCACCCCGGTGTAAGACCACCATTCAGAATTGAAAAAATGCTTGAAATGGCTTTGGAAGTGTTTGGTGACTAGATTTGAATTGCCATGTACTTCTCCACCTTCTTCTTCTCCACCTCCTTCTCCTTCTCACTAGCTTCATCCTCACAACATGCCCCAATCGGGAATTCCATAGCCTCACTGGCTCAAGACGGTTGGTAGCAGTTAAGACTCTTTTGCGGTTTAATCACAATGTACTTGAATGTTATTAAATTGTTGTTGAAACAGAGGCCTACTTAATGAAAATAGCTTGGTGGTTTACTATCCGCAAGACGTAATATAGCATGATTTTCAATGTGAAGAAATAATTATGTCCCAAGAGAGCGTGAAAGGGGATGGTGAAATGATCATTAGGAAAACGCTTTTAGACCTCATTTCCTACCCTTAATAATCTTCAAAGATCAGAATTTACTTGAAAGGTTTCGGTTGATGATGTAAAAGGAAAACAATTTTCATTCAGTACTTAACATTTCCGACAGGGTGGCGGTACGTAAAAAATGTTTGTTTTCTTTCATGACCAATTGAACTTTTGAGAAGATATTGGTTGCCAAATTTAAAAAAAATCTGGTTATGTACCTTTAACATCTTCTTCTTTAATTTTTTTGTGCAATGAAATATACAATAATAAAGTTTCTCATATTTAATTATCTCAATACTGCCTTGTGTAATGAAAAATAAAACGTGATTTAGGTTTGCCTGAACATATTTTATGGAAGAAATGATGATATATAATGAAAGTGATAATGTTTTCGATGGCAAATATATACTTGAGTGAGGAACAATAAATTAAATTATCAAAATGAAACCCATTTTTTTCATTATCATCACAGCACGTCATCCTGTGGTGAAATCTGCATCCCCTTCAATAAACGTTCATACATGGCTCCGGTCCCAAACCACGCTCCTCCGGTTCTCGGGTCAACGACAGAAGAACAATTTGTAAAAGTATTTTTTTAATTGTTTTAAGTCGAAACATGCTCAAAATATTAACAAATTTCAATGCCATTAGCAATATAAATATTTAATTAGATTCAACCCCAACTCCGGATAAAAATATTAGACAATTTTAGTGAAATAAGAATATCAAAGTAGTAGTTTCACAGGAGTAACATTTAGCACAAATACTGTATATGATCTTGGGCACTTTCTTTTATCATTAAGCCAAAGTTTCGGACAGGGTTATGTAGAAGTGATACCGTGTTGCAAGCGTTAATCTTTTTAAATGTTTTGCTATCTAATAGTAGTTTTTTATTTTTATTATTATTTGAGGGGCTTATTGAATTTTTTGGATATTGTTTTATTAATTTTTTTTAAATATTTTTTTTCTTGTCTACATTGCTCTTAATAATATGTGTATTCAACATTGTGATACAATTGTGCTGCTATTTTGACGTTTATTTGATTTATTGTGGTATATGTAATATTGTTGAACTAAGCTACTGCTGACAAGCTACTTGCTTACTACAATAAAAAAATTAAAAAATTAAATCCAAACTTGATTTGAAGTTATAAACTTTTCTAAATCTAAGAATTATTTGTTTCTTTGGGGCACAACATAACATTTTATCCACCACAATTTGTGAAGCAGATATGGGTATTAAATAACCAACAACTCTGGACTAGAGACTGGTTGAGGGAAATCATTTGACCTCTCCAGTAGAACTTTCATGACCCTCGCCTTGCACTGCAGTGGTGGAATGCATTCATAGATCACTCACTCCTAGACCAACTGAGCCCAAGATTCCTATCCACCTCTCATACCTTTTTCCTTCCCAGAACTTATTCTCCTTCCATTCCTCAAAAGACCCTCCAAACCCCCTCCCCAGAGATGACGTAGGCCCTGAAGAAAATTATTTTTAATTATGTAAACCTATGATTTTTTTATCATGATAAACGTATATTAAAATATATATATTCGTAAAAAAAGTAGGATTCATATTTAACTTCATTTTTTTTTTTTGATTTGCTCTTCAACGTTTAAAAGCCTCAACAAGATTTTTATATTTATTATTGAATGGAAAGCATCCACCCTTAACAGCGAAACTTTTATTCGATTTCAGTAGAAAAACTTTTAGAATTAAAAAGCTTCACTTATGACTTTTGGGGTAGATTTGAATTTGATTTGTTCTTTTGTCATATGAATTATTTATAGGCCAGAGTACATATTGTTATCCCTTTATCTCTTAGTAATATTCTGCTTCAACAGTGGGAAATAATTTACATCTACCGCAGAATTTATATCTGAATTATGAATCGCGAAGTACTCATAACTCATTCTAACTTCTGTGTAAGTATTCAAGTTTTATTTTCATACGTAGTTGAATAAATCAAGGCACCTTCAATGCCCAAACACAACGTCATTGTTATTAAATGTATTTTTAATTCACATGCATTATTTATGCTAGTAATTAATAATTGTTCAACTGTCGTATGAGAAGGGGTCGTTCCTACATTTTTTTACAATATTTCTACAAAGAACGAACTGAGTAAAATAATGTTCATCAACGCCAAATGACACTGTGTGGAGGGTCATCATAAGGAAAAAAAAGGAGGGAGGTTCTGGAAACGAGAAAGAAATGAGAGGTGGGTAGGAATCTAAGGGTCGGTGTGTCTCGGAGTTTTTTTTTTTTTTTTTTTTTTTTTTTTTTTAACTATGGCATCCCCAATTGGGGTATGTTGTGAGGCTGAGGGTATTGGGGAGGGGAGGGAGATGGGGAAGAGGAAGGTGGGGAAGTACCTGGCTATTCAGATCTGGTCACCAAACACGGCTAAAGCCATTTCAAGCAACGTTTCAATTCTGAATGGTGGTCTTACACCAGGGCGATACTGAGAGTATCTTCCACTCTGGAACGTGCCGCAAATATACTATATATTATTTTTTAAATTAATTAATTGTGAAATAACACAAATTAATCAAATAAAATTTATTTGCGCACGCCGGGTTCGAACCCGCGACCTTCGGATCTGTAGTCAAAAGCGTATACCACTAGACCACGCCGGCCGGCCGTTACAAAGTGACGGATGTGTCAATCCACCCCTTCCACCGCGGTACAAGACGATTGGTCGAGAAAGTCAGGCTGAAGAAATCAAAGGGTCTTCCTCAACCAGGTTCTGCCGATTCGGTCCACTACAAAGTTGGTGGGCAGATGTTATGACCTGGACAAACATCACAGTATGAACCCGAGCACCCCTGCTAAGTTACCAAACGTATCTAACCACTTTTGGTAACATATGGCTTTTTTAGTTGAATAAAGAATTCCTGGGGCAACGGTACCTATAACTATTACAAATTGATTGCAAGACATTCTACCGTTCATCTGCTCAGCTGTTTTTCCTCCATATGACAGATTCAATTGAGATTTCCTCCACCCAGCATCCCAAAATATGCCATAGGTCTTGAAAGAAATAATTTTGTATTAAAATAAATATTAAAAAATCTATTTATTTTTGAAAACTAACAAAATTGCTGCTAATTGTTTTCTATAGTAAGAATGATTAAGAATAAGAAAAATGTTAACCGCTCCAACAAGTGAGATATTACACAATTCAGAAGTGATATTTGCCTAATTTACTCAAGTTTATGAATTTCAAAGAAAGCCTTAATTTCTTCTCGTCTTACATCAAAAGTTATAAAGAAGTAATAGAAGTAATAAATTATTCATACCACAATTGCCTACACTCGCCCTTTGACGACCAAACAATTTCCCTCAAAAGCCAGAAAATCGATGGCGAAGAACAGAAGAGGATTTAAATCACAAAGGACCACTTAATTCGAGAGTTCTCCAGCGTCTTTTTTTCCATTTCTGCTTACGTTTTTACCCAAAATTTTGAGTCAGGCCATCCACATTACCATTATGTCCGCATTGCTCAACCTGAAAACAAAAGACTTAGTCGTTGTGTTATTTCGTGGCAGCCTATTATATTAAACATTGTGGGTTTATTAGTCTTATACTAACAAATGATTAATTTACGACGGGTATAATTCAGAAATTATACTCTAAAAATAATCGATCGGTTTTCAAGCGATTGAATTAGGAATACAATCTAAGAAGAAGCTACCATACAATCGAAATATCTAAAATACATAACTAACGGTCGAAAAGAAGCTTTCAATAAACTACTTTTTTCGGAAAACTTTTGTTAAAGAATCGAACATAATGAACGGTTAAATAAATTTATGCAATTCTTTTAAAATATTTAGTAATAATGTACCGAAATAAAACTTCAAAAGATTTCAATTTAGCCAGATCAGATTTTAAATAATAATGAACTAGCTCATCTCTGCGTGTTGTTTAAAAAATAGCTACATACTCGTATGACAAAGACCGGTTGTTTCGGAGAATTTGAACAATTCATCAAATTTCAACGTTCATTTCCAAGTTCTGTGAAAGATTTTTTCAAGTTCTGTTTTTATTTCAGTTTTGTCAAGCAACTAGCCTACAATGATATAATAACAGAACTTAAATAGGACTTTCACAGAACCCGAAAATGAACGTTGAAATTTGATGAATTGTTCAAATTCTCCGACACAACCCGTCCTAAAAAAACAATATAATTAAATCACTACTCGTAATTTTGGAAACTTTATGCATTTTAAAAAATAAAGATAACTTAGAAAACGCAAATTCTATCAAAGATTTCAGAATTTTAAAATTTAGAAATTCATGTAGCGAATATGAAACAACAAAACATAAGCTGTAATTGTGCTGAATTGTCTGGCGTACAAATTTTGATATTCATCCATTTCAAAAATGACAAGCCTCAAACTGAATTTCTTAACGCACGCAAAAAAAAGCAATTGAAGAACTGTAACATCTTCATTGGTGAAGTTTTGTTTTATTATTCCAAAACCTTTCTTTGGAAACCAAACAAAAAAACTAAAGATGCAAAGTTTATATTATATGGTTTCGTAATAATAAAATTTGCGTGAAATAGTCACCAAGGACTGAAAAATAGATGATATAGATGACAAAATTGATTTTATTGACAACATTGAACCCAACATAACGTTTGAAAATTCATTTTCTTGCAATTTTTTTGTTGAAAGCTTCAAAATTTTCTTTATTGTGCATAAATACCAGAATTTTAATTTTAGTAAAAATTATTGTGAAACTATTACTACGCTTTATTACATTAATCATCGTCTGGAAGTTCTAGTCTTTACACAATCTCGGCTGGGCAGTTTGATTAATATGACTAGCATTCTAGAGTACGCAGTCCACAAAACTAAGATAAACTATTTGCAAAATAATGAAGTGGTTATCTATGTAAGTTGAAATTCAGGTACCTGTCGAGGATATTGTTCTCTCCAGTGCAAACTGCTTGAGAATGCAATTATCCAGTACCATATATTTAATATATAAGTACATATTGATCTCCATCGTAGACTAATACAGATAGTTTTCTCGAATCATTGAATGTATTGCTTGTATATGCAATATAAGGAGATTATCTTACGCGGGGACTTAAACATTTATACTCTAGATTTGAAGAACATAAAAAAATACCTGTCACTCATGAGATTTCAGCCCATAATATACTCACAAACAAAATTAACTCCTAACAAATAAAGTTTCATCGATTATGGCAACAATTTAAACCACAGGAAGCGGCTTTTACCACTGACAAAACCGACCATTGGGCATTTCGATCAAGTATATGAGGTAAACTCTTAATAATATTACAAATAATAATGAAAAACCGAAACTCGTTGTTGAAAACCTTTCACCTTTCCAATGCCAAATTAAAAGAGGTGAAATATCTTGCATCAATATTGACGTCAGACTGATTAGTATGCCTATGGGTATCATACATTCATTTTTACAAGGAAAGTGTGTAGGGATTTTTTTTTTGTGTTTTAATGATTTTTTTTTTGCTCCATAGTCCGTAGGTAGACATTATTATTTATATAGTCTCACGTCGGAAACAAAGAGTCAAATATGATCAGAAAGTACCTCGCGAAATCAGACAAAAGAAGCAGAAACATTGGGTCCAGATCCAGTCAAGGTACCTCAAGCACCCCCAGTAGTCCCGTTATATAAATTGGAACTTAAATACAACGGATCTTCTTGCGTTCCTAGAACTTATCCAGGAATTGGCAGAAGCACGTGAAAAAGTACCGTTAATATATTCAATGGAGATTTTGAGTTATCTGATGGTGAAGCCTTGAACTTGTTCAGAGTTAACCGACCAACCTTCAACTCATGGAATGAAATTGAGGATGATTTTAAGGCTGACTATGAGCTATTGAATTACGATGCCGGCTTTTGGCACAAATATATAGGTGCATTCATAACTAAAGTTTTGCTTTTAAACAATCGGCCATTAAAACGATTGCTGGAAGAAGAAATATTAGAAGTTCGGCAATGCAACATGCCCGCTTGTTATATTCATAAACTTGCCATAAATTTAATTCTTGACATTTTAACTCTTAAACGTTTAGGCAAGTTGATATAACTTGCTGACAAGAATTCAGAAATCGACTGCATTCCTCTGTTGCGTCAAATGCTAATATTACAAATCCTGGGCCTACATCACTTCGATAAAACAAAATTATTCAAGAACTGAAGACACATTGGGAAGCATTCATGAAGATAGTATTGCTGAACTAATTCAGACTTCAACCATGGCATCATAGTGATCAAGTCACATTGCGGAGGCCGCTACATCTATAGCTCATTAGAGATAAACTTGGAGTTGAGATCGCTTCAGTCAACCAGGATCACATTTTCGAATACCTTTCATGAAAAATGCTTTGCAACACAACAGTCAATCATACCATAATACCACCAGGCCTTATCAGCAAGTCACGCAGGACAGGAGAATCTGATAGTATTATTATCCTAGCGTCTGGACGATGTAGGCCCTCTGATTGGTCGAATTCGAATCGTATGTTGCGCTTAAATCCCGAAAGGGGGTCTGCAGGCGAAATTCGACCACTCTGCCTCTCTGGCGGCATAAGAACGAACCAAAGACTGGCGCGAATATTTAAATATGCATCTAACAATACGCAAAATTATTGACCATTAACAAGCGTTTAATATGAAGATTTCTTCTGGAAGCTTATCACTTTTTGATGACATTATTTATTTCATTAAAACATAAATAACTTTATTTAAACTTAATTACATGCAACCTCTACATGTTACATGAACGAAGTTCACCTCATCAGGAATAAGTATACATTGAAGTCAAAAATTAAATATGGATTACAATTAGAAAGAAGAAGTGGAAGTAGAGGGGAGGGGACAGAGTTTATCAGAATTAGGAATTACAATATCGTTAGACAGGTAAGACCAGTTGAGTGGGAAAATATTTAAAAGATAGTTTTTAATTTTTTTTTTGCTTATCAATTATTTCTGATTCTATATTGACATGTTTTCTTATTTCTAAAATTTCAAAATTATTTATTTGCATTGCTTTATATCCCGTGTGAAGTATTTTAAGACCTGAATTTTTATCAAGTGTGATCATTATTCAAAAGATGATCAAACTCAGATTCACTATTTCCATTTAGAGCTCCGAGATGTTTTTTTTAGTTCTGACTTCAAAGTTTCTATTGGTTCTACCTTTGTAAAAGAAATTACAATAATCCTAATTGAGTTTATAAACTTCCGATTTTTTTGTTTGATTATCGATATCTTTATTATTAAGAATACATTTCTTCATTTTGTTAGCAGTGTAAAACGCCGGTTGAATAGTACCAGGAAAGTTTTTATTTATAATTTTGGAAATATCGTTATCCACAAATAGAATTCTACGCCATTGTTTATTTCAATCTTTAGAAATAGGGTAAATATACCATTTGAAGAGATCATGTTTGATTTTTTTATTTAGTATTTCAACTATCAATTTATTAAAATTACCGTTATTAAATGCTATTTGTTTTATGCATATATTGTTTTATGGTTATATGTTATTTGTTTTTTCAGGTCTTAAAATACTTCACACAGGATATAAAGCATCGCAAATAAATTATTTATATTTAAAAAAAAGAAAACATGTTAATATAAAAGCAGATATAGTTAACAAGATTTTTTTTTTTTAAACTCTCTTTTAAATATTTTCCTACTCAACTGGTATTTTCCGTCTAACGATATTGTAATTCCTAATTCTGATAAACCCCGCCCACTTTAACCTCTCCCCACTCCTTCTACTTCTTCTTTCCAATTGTAAACTATATTTAATTTTTGACTTCGGAGTATACTTACTCCTGATGAGGTGAACTTCGTTCATTAAACATGTAGTGGTTGTAAATAATAAAGTGATGTAAAGAAAGTTATTTGTGAATGAAATAAAGTTTAATAAGATAACATTATTTTATCCATTTCCGTTGTATATCAATGCATATGTATGCAATAAAATGTAAACATTATATTTATTTATTTATTGGACAATTTGTATAGTGCCGCTTTTGTGAGATATCACCTCAGGGGCGCTATATTGTAATAATATATTTTCAATATATACTCACCCTCTCTCTGTGAATGACCTAATATGTACCTATTAAATGTAACTGTTGTTAGTATCACTTAAACTGGGCGAAGCCCAACCGAGTGCCGCCCGCAGGGCCTAGCAGCAAAAAACCCGCGGAGCGGGTTTTTAACTGCTAGTCTGGATTCAATTTCCAATGTTCTAGAAGTTTCTGGGCAGACCTTACAATTTCCTAATGGAATTTATTTGTGTGGCGGGATAATTAACATTGGACCGTCAAATCCCGATGAACGTTACAATAACATCGATACACAGAAAATATCGATGCTACAGCTATCAGCATTGACGAGGGCGGTACATTATCCATGACTTCAGTGACTTCAGTCTTGAACGAGTAATCTCAGAGGAAGGTTTAGCGAGCGGATTCTACAAGAGTGGGCGGAATGGCGACCCTAACGAAACATGCGGACGAAGCAATTAGCTTGAATTAGTTTCAAACTTTTTACTTGGTCGACCTTTTGTTTTAATCCTTTTACTTTTTGTCATTATATTTAAAAGTTTCAGGGCGCCTCATCGCCCGATATATCAATACAAATTGAAAATATCTCCCGAGTAAAAATAAATGCCGCCAACGGGAATTGAATCCGTGCCTTCTGATGTCCGGTCAGGTGCTTTGAAACCACTGAGCTATATCGGCTTATTTCCAACCAGCCAAATGATTCAATATATACTAGTACCTCAATCAACAATTACTGCTTATTATATTTCTTCCACCTGTAAACAACCAACTTTATTTTTGTAGGAAATGCTTTGTTAGTGCTCAATTTCTCACTAGATGGCGTCGACACATATAATTTCTTAATTTATAGGTGAAATATTTTTGACTTGTGAAATATTATAACTTATATTTAATTATGAATAATATTTATAATTTATTTAGCTCATTTCATTTTAAAACACCTAAATATTAATGAAGAACACAAATCAATTATGAGTAATACCAAAGATATTAGAAGAACGAGATGTGCTATGCGCAGTTCGTACTGAGTGGAATTGTTTTGCCGAGTGTCGCCGGTTTTGTTCACCAATACTACTGCACACCTTCGCTTGCGCTAAGGTATCCGCACTAATACATAGAACAGATTTCTGTGCGTACACGTCCCGATACCGTTCAAAGTACCCTAATTAGGTAGTACTCCGGCTACGGTCCGGCGGCCAACATAGCATATCTCGTTCTTCTAATATCTTTGAGTAATACACACACAAATGTCGACCTCAATACTAACTATTAGTCCTAGTGAGGTTAGTTATTTATACGTAAAATTAGGCTTTGTGCTCTGTGAGAAGAAATAAATAAATAAAATAATCATTTGCAACAAAATTACTCTTTTTAAGTAAAAATTTTACTAACAGGTATATTTGTTTGATTTGTCGTGAAATCATAATATTTATAAATATATTTTATTTCACCACCTCTACGATACTAACTCAAAAGATTGGTGAAACTAAGTGCTTATTTTTGGTTGGTGGTCAGGCTAACAAGAAAGATTTATCTAAAAGTCATATAAATGCCTGGTGTACGCCGCTTGATCGGGAAATCCTGAAATTCCATCTACAAATTCCCATGTGATTCCACGGAGTACACCAAATAAAGCGGGCTATAATTTTTCCAATATTTTCTGGGACGCATAAGCTTTTGGATCTTTTCGAAAAGCTTTCGGCGCTTTGGTGCCACCATTATGTATGGTTTCTGTTCGCGAAAGAACGCTTCTCTTTGTACCTTTTAGCGTGTAAGCTTTGAAATATGTTTGCGTTCCGCTAATTGAAAAATCTTTTATTCAAATCAACGAGTGAGTGAAAAATCTAAAAACTGCCAACTCTCTTGTACGTCCTCCTGCTGAAGTACTTATCATAAGTCTTTTTATGCCTTAGGTTTGCCCTTCGCACAGGAAGCAATGGTGTGCCATGGTGCCGTTTAAAAATAATCACCAAACTTTACGTTAGATTTTTTACTGCTTAATTTCACGTTTATTTCGATACAAAAATCCCAAACTTTAACTGAGTGTTCCGAATAAATAGAAAAGTCAGGGAATAAGTCACGCGACGCCGCTACCGCTTAACATCCCTAGAAATGAAGAAAACCCCGCCGGCCATTTAGACGATCTTGTCAACAGAATCCTTAACTAAGCTAGAATATTAAACGACTGAGATTGTACTTATACATATAGAAATACCCTTAGAATGAATTTTGAATCCGGAGTATAAAAATGGTCCTTGTTACCTCTGGGTAAAACGTAACGTTGTTTTCGTGCTACTTTAAAATTCCTTCTCTTGTGCTTTTATCCTTTGCTTCAAAATAAAGTCCGAAAGACAATATTCTTTGAATCTTTTGTTATTTACTATTCTCTCTTTGTCAAAGAATAAAATAAGCACCATGATTCATTACGTGTATTTTCTTAATGGATTCTACGAACAATTGCCATTATTATTTCCAGTAAACAATTTGAATTTCTTATTTAGGTATTTTCCTTGTATTATAATATCTCTGGTATTTTCACTGGTTTCAGACTTATACGAGTATACTAATTGTACAGTGTACAAACACTTTACTCTTCACCATGCGTCGAGAGTTCACTTTATAAGTAATTCACTTAGTATCTTGAAAGCAAGTTAAACAAAATATATGACAAAAGTATCGGATATGGAGAAGGTTGCTTCAAACAGGGCAAAATGAACTTGGGATAGGTACTGCTAATGCGAATCTGTATTTGTATTTGCCTGGTGGTTTGTAAGTACACATGGAAATAGTAAAACTTGAACATAAAAATTTATAAATTGGAAATATTGTGGAAAATGTACTAATGGTGAATTCCACCAATTCTTGTGTAATTTGTTGAGTTCCTACTCGTCAAGTAACATTAATCGTTTGATTAACATGGTGGTAAACATTAGAGACATATTAAGAAAACACTACGCTTAGAACACACCTTGGCCTTTGTTGTAACCGAACATTTCGTAAAGATTATCTAAATATAATAAAACAAAGTGTAAAATGTTAATCAGTAATAATTTGTGGTAAGTGAAGGTCCCTTTCTAACAATTCCTCCCGTCGTTAAATAAAATAAATTTACACTATTTCATAAAAGAAAATATTAAGTATTTAGATTTTTTTTTTTCTTTTATTATGGAAAAACTTTCCCGGGTCTCGAATAACCTGATAAAATTTAAAAATTTCCTACTACCATCAGAGTAAACGGAAAATGTTGATTGTGCAGAGATGGAGGACTCACAACTGAGGACTGGTCAAGGATAAGCAGAACAAACTAATAAGCAGTCGGTGATTAAACTGAACGCTGATTACGTAATACAGACTGCCCAAGTTACTACATACTAATTTAATAATATTAAGCAAACCGCGATATCAAAAATAGATTTCTTATTAAAGATGATATATTTATTTTATAAATTAATTTTATGTAAGATGTTACAGGAAAAAAATCATTTATAAAATTTCTGACTGAAAGGAACGCGTTTTGTTTAGTCGAGAAATCATGAAATATTCCATTAGCATTAAATGAAATGTAATGCTAATTGAAAATATATAATTATCTTTCTTTAAACCAATATTTTAGTAGGTATAAAAATATCTTCATATTTAATAACCAAAGGTTTTTTCATCAAATTTCATTATTTTCATATAATTAAAATGATGCCACAATGAAATTTACAAATAATTGATGAAGGAAATATAATGTATTTATTACATTACTTAAAATTGATTATGCACTTTATTCCGGTGAATGTTAATTTTCTGAGAACAAAGAGGAAGTTTCTTATTCATTGTACTTGTCGAAGTGACAGCGTAACGAGCGAAGGAACGACTCTACGTTGCCAAGCCAAACTGATCTTTATTGTATCAATAAACCGACACCATTTCCCGTCAGCTTATCTAATCACAGATCGGCTTCGACTGTATTTATAGGTTTCCAGGAATTCAAATAACCCTAGTTGTCGGGAAGTTTGCGGTGATAAATTTAACGTTAATTCATACGGACAAATTTCTAACTCGTTCGACCTTGTGTTTCTGAAGTAGAAACCTACGCTGGGCTAATAATTTGCCTCGGAGAGGTAGTTATGAATACACCTCTCTGGAAAATTTACTTGGTGAAGCGAATCGTTAATTTCGAATACGATTTATGATGCCATGTAAATCACACCATATTAATATTTTTCATAGTTGAAAATTACATTACAATTAGTAACAACACAAGAAATTCCATTTGAGTTTTTCAAAATATCCTTTTAAAACTAATACCAAAGATTTGTATGAACGCATTTTAACAGTACATTCACGTAATTTTGATTTTAAAAAAACCATCTCGCTAAACTTCTTAAAAGCTATTTCTAATCCATCTCGCCTCGGATGACTGCATTCTGTATTGCCAAGCCTGAAATCGAGAGCTTTTGAAAAGTTTTATAACACGGCGCGAGCGCTTAGCTAAAACTATTTGAAGTTTTTGTTGGTTTTTTTTGGTCCCGGAGATACGACTGGCATTTCGGAGTACACATAAATAAAAATTTTGGTTGTATCGTGATGTGTAAGAACCATAACATGTATATACAGCATAAGGTGTTGAAAATTAAAAACCTCCCTGGTACGTGAATTTAACTTCGTTTCTTCTAATCTAGTTTCTCAGAATTTTGTTTGTGCCGCCACACTTCTCCAAATCATGCGACAGAAGACTTTATTTATCAAAAGTAATTTATACTGAAAACAGGTGGTACCAGAGAGCGCCGTGCTATCAAGCACTACACTGTACACAATGTTAGGTTAACTAAACTTAGTTTCCACGAATCCTTATGACTCCAGCGATTTACTCAGTAGAGTGGTGAGAACCTGGATTCTGGGTTTAAACGTTTCAGGTACAAAAGCCAAAGTAGTGCATATATTATTATGTGATGTTTTGAAAAACTTTGTTTCAGAGTTTCGGATATATGAAGATACTAAGAAACAAGGTTTGATAATGCCTCGGAAGGCGAAACAGCTACCACGCGTAATAAAAATTACACGACAGAACTTGTTGATAAAAACTAATTTTTATAAATTGAAAAAGTAATATTATTAAATATATGAATAAAAAATTGTAAATATCTTCAAATGGCTCTAGATAACAACATACATACTTCCAAATATTCCTCTCTCATTTCTTCTTTCCCTTCTATATTTGTCCTGCGGTCGAGGGGTAAGACTCTCGACTAGCAAGCCGGATGTCGCGGGTTCAAACCCCGGCGTGCGCAAGTAATTTTTTTTAAAATAATTTGTCATTGACAAATTTAATTAATAAATTTACAGAATATTTGCGGCACGTATCAGAGTGAAAATACTTTCAGTATCGCCATGGTGTCATACCATCATTCAGAAACGTTGCTTGGAATGGCTTTGGCCGTGTTTGGTGACCAGACCTGAATAGCCAGGTACTTCGCTGCCTTCCTCTTCCCCATCCCCTTCCCCTCCTCACTACCTGCAGCCTCACAACCTACCCCAATTCGGGATCCCTTAGTCTCACTGGCTCCAGACGGTTGGGAGCTGTTGAGACTCTTGTGCCGTTTTACATTTTTTTTAAATAATTATTCTTTAAAAATCTGCCACACAATTTTTCAATCGATGGTGGCATGGTTTTCGTCCTTATGGGCAATAGGATTTTTTTGTGGATTCTTGTATCTTTCACGAAAAAATATTTCTTACTAGTTACAATCCAAAGTTTACGAAGTCAAACATTTTATCAACTTCTTTAAAACATATTTATATATCAAAATTTTGTGCATTTGCGAGCTAAAACGCGAGCTGAGCCTCGAATTATGGGAAAGGAACGAAGCAACAGCAAATGGCGCGAAACGCCGCTAGCCTAACGTGCCGAAAAATAGAATCTAATGTAGGTTCTCGTATCTTGCCTTCCTGTTCGCGCTTTTACATAAAATTTGTTGACAACAACTATTACATAATACGATACAATCCCACTTTATAGTGTTAACTCTCACTTTCGTTGATTAGCATTTATAAACTTTGGTGTGACGAATCGCTTAAAAATAAAAATAAAATACAGGCACAATTCGCCAAACATCTCTTAAATAAAAAATAACTCTTTCAGTGATAATAATAAGCTAGCTCCGTTACATAAAATACAAAATATAGGTTGTAAACTCAGTATTTTAGAGAAATTGGAAGTTAAGAAGCTAGTTTGATAAATGAATGAAAATTATAATTTGCTCGCCACTCCCTAATATGTTTAAGCTGGGTTCAATTATTAGAGAAAACAAAAATATACAAGTCAGTGTAATTTTTTATGCAGGGAAAAAGAATCCCCCGAGTTTGGAAACACCTTTCTTTAACGACCTTTAGACAGATTTAAACAATACAATAATTGGAAAACTTTAAAGGGTAATTAATAATCATTAATTATTCCGGACATTTTAATTAATTAAATTTGAATAACGGCGTAGGTAATAAAGTCAATTAGTTTTTCTTTATAAGTACCTCTTTGGAAATAATATAAATATATCATCTAAAAGTGGTCTAACCACTAACCATAGATATATTAAGCCTTCAGAAGGCGAAACAGCTGTCATGCTGAATAATAATAATAATAATTGCTGGTTTATAAGTAAACTAGTTTTTTTTATATAAACTGAAACACTTCAAAAATAGTTCTGCAAATTAAACTTGATAACAATAAATAATCTTTTACATCATTTTTACAACCATTTCTGAGTCTTGTTTGATTATTGAATATAAATCTATAATGATGAAACGAATCCACACCCACCGGGGTTACAATGAACGAAGTTACCTGTAAATTAACACGCATATCGATTACATTCACAAGAAATAATCCTGTGAAATTCATATGCCGATTGATTTAATATACTTGATCATGCCGAATGAACACAACCCCCAAATAATAGAATTACAAGTAATGTGTAATATGGATCGGTTCGTTCTCGGGGGCGCTACTAGCGCCAGTTACATCCCGCACTCTGCCGTGTGATTCCCACGACTAATGACACAGCACGACTGCGCCCGTCACGGCCTGGTAATCAGTTAATCAGTAACGCTCCCATCACGCCGGTAATCAGTAATGATGTCCTGTAATCAAAGTGGCGATGAGCGTGGTCGAAATATCCACGAATTTAATGGGCAAAATTATTAATCATAATAATATTTTTGTTATTTTTTTTGTTGTAATACACGACCGCCAAAGAGTTCCAATGATGTCAGCCTCATATGAGGTATGTTTTTAAGGACGTAGTAGTAGAAAGTCAAATATTGTCAGGTTGTTCGTAACCGAATTTTGCAGTTTTTTTAAAAAGCATATTAATATAAATAAATGTAATAACCCCAAAACTTTCAAACATATAACTGTGTTTCTTCATCATTTTAGTATAATCGGATGGTGATACACATTGTCAGGCGTGTTTTAAATTGGCAAGAACCATAAGATACTGTCAGTGGCGACATCGGTTTCCATTCAAATCTACATGAAAGGCATTTCTAGTGTGTATTATCTATTCAGTCACTATTATAACAATCATTCGATTATTGAAATCATTAGATTATCAACATGTTTCGATTATACCACATTATCACTATAACAATGTCGCACTCCGCGCCGACACTACAAAGCCTGCTACCGCGAATATTAATGATGATTCCGCCGTAGAGGCAACAAGCCTGATTGGGCGAATTACAAATTGGCAAGTGATAATCGCTTGTTTTCATATCGCCAATACACTAATTGACATTTCGCTGATCATATTACGAACTACTACAATAAACCCGTTCGTTTCGTTTGGCCGCTACCTTTATTGACTGCCCAGAAAAACCAATAGAAGTGCGATCTTTTTACCAATCTTGTATTTATATATTTAAAAATGAATGTTTTTTGTTAGACATGTAATGACTCAAAAACTTCACTGAAAATTTAAAAGTTTGTTCTTATTAGTGTCAGGAGTATTTAGGAAGCCCAAGGAAAACTTTTCGCATTTATTCTGAGATACAGAGTCGAATAAAAGCCAATAAAATGTAGTCTATTTATTTTAATGTTAACAATGTGGTATACAGTATGGAACAATGTGGTATACAGTATGGAACAATGTGGTATACAGTATGGAACGATGTGGTATACAGTATGGAAAAATGTGGTATACAGTATGAAACAATGTGGTATACAGTATGGAACAATGTGGTATACAGTATGGAACAATGTAGTATACAGTATGGAACAATGTGGTATACAGTATGGAACAATGTGGTATACAGTATGGAACAATGTGGTATACAGTATGGAACAATGTGGTATACAGTATGGAACAATGTGGTATACAGTATGGAACAATGTGGTATACAGTATGGAACAATGTGGTATACAGTATGGAACGATGTGGTATACAGTATGGAAAAATGTGGTATACAGTATGAAACAATGTGTTATACAGTATGGAACAATGTGGTATACAGTATGGAACAATGTGGTATACAGTATGAAACAATGTGGTATACAGTATGAAACAATGTGGTATACAGTATGGAACAATGTGGTATACAGTATGGAACAATGTGGTATACAGTATGGAACAATGTGGTATACAGTATGGAACAATGTGGTATACAGTATGGAACAATGTGGTATACAGTATGAAACAATGTGGTATACAGTATGGAACGGTGAAAGTTGAGGACGCTCGAGGAAGATATTACGCGATCAAGTGAAACAAAAACTTATAAAAAGTAAATTTTTATTTTTTTAGTGTAATATTATTTCCAATTTAAAACTACACCCAGCATTCAGATACACCAGAATTCACGAATTCAAAGCTTTATTCCAGACCATTTATAGCCAGCTATACGGCTACACGTCAGCTAGCTTAAAATAAATTGCTGTCACAAATTTATACATTTTTCGAATCCTACGACCCCAATAGGTAAACGAAATCCATTGTTCAAGAAAAAAATCGATCGAAGTAGGTCCTATAACTACTCACTACTGCCGATTAATATACTACAGCTACCTCTAGTAATAATATGCAATTAAGTTGTATTCGCTTATTATCTTGTATTTTTTAACGTTTTTTTTTCCTTGTAACATTTTGTATTTATACATGTAGTGATTTTTGATGCTTCGCTCAAGTGTGTTAATTTTTAACCTCGATATAGGCTTAGTCTTAGCGTGGATTATAATGTGAAAAAATATACTCTATATTCTGTGAGAAGCAACAACCAAAATAAATAAATTGACTGATGAGTCATTAAAATGAATGGTAATTATTTACCTACGACTACCGTTAACACGCATTTAAAAATTTGTGTGCCGATTGATTGTTTTACCATAAAATGTCTATTATAAGAACGTTTTAAATAGCTTCATTGCTATTTTCAGCTCCTTGCTTTCTATTTTCAGTTTCAAAACATCGATTCAACCGAAAAAAATAAAACAAGAAGCCAGATGACAAAAGATCTCTTTCATAACGTGACTCATACCATTATATGTCAAATTCTGTTTTCAATACAAATTGAGTGGAATTTGTCTTTTTTCGTCAGACGGTTTAATTTCCACCACTTCGATATCGCTTATTAAAACAATTTTTTGACAGTTGAGAATGTTCATTGTGAGCTTATTTGTTTTAATAAAGCCACTGTATCAAATAAAAATAGAAAAATGTTTCTAAATTGCTGACAAGGCCAATTAAATCATCAGTAGTTGAATGGTTCAATGTAGACAAGGTTGAAAAAAATGATATTTGGTTTTCCCAACAATGTGATTGGGCGTAAACGTTTTAGAAAAATATTTCTGTTAAAGGTTTTTTATGACTTTTAATAATTAGGTATGCTTAAAAAACAACAAATGCGCTTGTTTCATAATACGTTCTAAACAATATGTTGAAACATTATTTTTATTTAGTTTAATTTCTTTCAATCAATTTGACAGTATTGGGTACTGCTGTCCCGGGAAAGATTTTAATTTTATTTTTTTAATTCTCAAATGTATGCAGGGGTAGTGCAGTGTAATACATTCCATATTTTAAAATAATAGACAAATAAAAATAATAAAAATTCACAGATAGCCAATAATAATATTTTGCTAATTTATATAGCGCCGTTTTCGTGAGAAATCACCACAAGGGCACAAATATATTTCTTAAATAGTTAACACTATAACTACTGACTTAAAACTAGTGACTTACGTCTAACTACTATCTTAATAAAATATATATGTATTTACACATGTAAAAACTTGTAACTAAAATTTACATTAACAATCTAATTTTACAAGCGCTTGAAGAAGGAGGAAGTTCTATTATATTAGGGTGTTTATAAAATTAGTTTTTATTATTAGCTGGAAATATATCTTAAATGGATGAATAAAATTAACCGTTGATCTTTAACGCATTTAAATGATTCATCTGCCAACAATTAAACCGATTTACGTGTTCCCGCTGATATTGTCCATTGTCCATTGGTAGGCAAGTCAATAGCATTTTGACTTTATCATAAGTAGCAATCGCTAGAGAATGTATGTGTGTATATATAATCATCAATTACGGTATAACAAATGAAAAAAAAACAACATTTAGATAGAATGACGGATTTATGGAAATGAATGTCTGAAAAAGTAAGTTTTGAAGTGAAACTTCTTTACGCGCGTCATGCAATTTCTAGGACCGGAGTAAAACCGACTCATGACCGAAACGAAAATGCGGGTACCCCCACCACCGATTAAAGTTCATTTGATCTAGTCAAAGTTTTGAAGTAACATATAAATGCTTCTTAGCTCATCTCGACAACTGGCGTTGGTGGTGTAATGGTCAGCATAGTTGCCTTCCAAGCAGTTGATCCGAGTTCGATTCTCGGCCATCGCACATTATTTTTTTGTTTTTAACGCCTTTTTCATTCAATATCTTATTTTTTAGTAGGTCAGAACATTTTTTAAAAGAAAATAATATTGCAAAATAATAAAAACACTTATCTCACTGTGATAAAACATTACTCCGCTAGAGCGCGCTTTGCGTTATTGTGTTGGATTAAAATTATTATCTAATCCGTATATTATGATAATTGTATTACATTTATTTAATTAATTTATTTATTTTGATAATATGTAATAATTTACAGAAAAAAAAATTAAAACTATCTCCCTCTGATAAAATATCCGTTCGCTAGAGCGCACTACGCGATCTTGTGTGGGATTCTATTTCTGTACATTGTACATTATTTTTAAAAATATATTATATTTTGGGTGTGATGTAGGTAACATTATAAAACATAACAAGCTCTCATATTTTCAGAACCTACATAATATAATCAATTTATGCGGCTTTGCTTACAGTTGGTGCTCAGCGTGGTTGGCTTTCAATCAGTTAAGCGAGGTTCGATTCTCGGCTGTGGCATTTTTGAAGTGAAACCTTGTTGAGGTGGGGGAGCCGCTCACGAACGTTCTCTCTCTTCTCTTCTTTCCTCTCTCTCAGACACCAGCGAACTGCGCCACGCCAAGCATCAGCTGAAACTAGAAGTTTCACTTCTGTCTTGCGTAGGCTTGACACACCCACTTTTTTTAATTTGAATCTAAATTCTGTTGGGCTGGTTATACATCTCAATTATATAGGAAGTTTATTCCAAGCCTTAGGGACAGATACTCCAAATGCACGATCGCCAAACTTAGTGTTCGGATTTCGCTTAGGCTCTTTCAACCTTCCAATTGCAGATGATGTCGCTGATCTAAGAGTTGACTGCCTTAGACCAGCATTTTCCGGAATGCATAGCTCAGAAATATACGGTGGCGCCATTTCGTCGATAGCCTTAAACACCATCCAGCATAGCTTGTACTGGATCCTTTCCGGACACTTCAGCCAGTGAAGATTTTGGAGGTGTTCCGAAATGTGCGAAAACTGTGTGATTAGCCTTGCTGCGGCGTTGAACACTGATTGTAGTTTATCAGTTTCGCATTTAGGAAGAATAGAAGTGAATAATGTGTGCAAGCAGCCGTTTATGAAGGATATTTGAATATCTCCTGTCTCCGAGTGAAAGTGAAAACGCCTTGACAGCATACCTGCTTTAACGGATATCCCTCTTCTTTATTTATTGGATAACCAACGCCTCTGCCATAGGGCACGCCAAGTGGTTCGCTCTTATCACGTTTGGTGATGAAGCAGGGGTGCCCGGGTTCATCGGATGAGGTGCGTTCAGGATACGCCTGCTCACCACCTGCGTGTCGCACAAGATCGGGAGAGCCTAGTTTGGTAGCTCCAACTGATCTCTCGACCCATCGCATTGCGCCGGACAGCATACCAAAAGATGACATAGGCTCTGAGGGAAATTATTTTCTTCAGAACCTCCTGTGTGGGTTAATGTAAAAATGTGTATATACTCATATAAAATTTGCAAATTACAGTTCATCTGCATCCTCTCAACTACCATACACACAGTAGTCGTACACAGGTTATTATATTACAACATAATAACAAAAATAATACATAGAAAAAAATATTATAAACCATGTATTAACCATAATAAAAATCAAATCTTTATAATAGATACCGACCAGTATTTAAAAGAATGGTTAAGTGTATTTAAATTTTAAAAAGAAGTGACGAAGTGTGTAAAAGTGTAATATTTTATTTTTAATCTTAAGTAATAGTATTTTAAAATATATTCAAGGCATGGTTTCCCGTGTGTTATAATAATACATCAAATGAATTTGTTCAATGTTGAAGACAGTAATTTTAATTTACTAATTAAATAGCTGGTGGAGGAAAACTTGAAAACAGCAACTCGCGAGTTATTCGTATGTTAACGAGACATATTGGAAAACTTTGGAAAATTGCCAGGACAGAAAAAGTTGAATGTAAGTTGTGGCGTATCAGGCATATATTGAACGCAGACTTATTTCTCAATCAGATTTGTTAACAAACAAAACCAACATTTCTTGTAACATGTTTACAACGTAGAAAAGAAAATCTAGACGGTAGGTAGGGGTGATATCATTAAAATAATGATATTTTTATTTTCTTCGGACTGGCTGGGAAATCTACTTTATAGGTTTAGATAGCCGTATCGAAGGGTGAGATTCAGGTTTTTGTAAATCGGAAAACTAATGTTGACTGGGCCATAATGTACATAAGTATTTTCAACTGTATTACAGTTTATCTTTGACGCACATATAGGCTTATTTTATTATATATCCACTGTGCATATAACCATGTCTACATTCGTTGGTTCAAGTTTGTATAGTTTTAAGTTTTTTGTATCAAAAATGTTTTCAATAAATATAAAAGAAGAGGTCTATTCTCGAGAGGTCATATAGGCAAACCATCTCTGGGACATTAGTGCCAGTTTTACATGTTTCATTAATCAACGTCGTTTCCTTGGCATGTCAGTGTTTTAATCACATTAAAGTTAAAAGGCTGCAAAAATCCACCATTATTATGATTGATCACCCTACCCTGACGCTACTCTCATAGCAAGCTAACCTTAAGTACCGAGAATTAATTATCACTTATTATTTAATATCTCACGGAAAAATTAATATTTCCAGGAAAAATAAACCTTATACCTACCTCAAATTAGGTACAGGTAATATTTAGTAACTTCTCCTATTCGTACATATTCAACCGATAAGTACCTCTTATTAATTCTTGCATGTGGTTACATCCGAAACTACACATCCGAAATTACACAACTTCAGATGAATTTGAACGTCGACTGTAAATAATTTAAAGGAAATTTTATTTGATGGAATTGAGTGATCTATATGTAGAATAGAACAAGGTTAGGAAGAAAAACGGGATTTCCGATCACTGTAACATCTATGCGTATAAGCACACACTACAACCACGATATATGTAGTTAGTTCCACCGCGATGCCTTGGGTTAATTCTCTCCAAAATGAACGAATTAGTTCTAAAAGCTGGGATTGTTTACACCTAAAATATCAACAACTTGCTTTCATGACAGTCCGAATCCTTACTCTTGGTCCAAAACAAACAAATAGTCGTACTTGCACAGTTTCCTTGCAACAATATATTCCATTATGTGAATAGTTTTCAGCTAGATGGTTACGAAAAGGCAGGAACTGATATTCCCGTAGAAACCAACCATTTTCTGATTTCAAGTCTTTTTTTCTGTATTACTTTTGTAAAATTTCGATATCTACGGGATTTCAATAAAAATATAAAGACCAAACACGTTTAAAAGGAATCGCTTAGAAAACAGGTAAATCATTAAATTAAATATCATGAGTAAATAACTTCACTAAATGAAACAGCAAATAAGATCGTGATTTATTCAAAATGACTCACGCCAACCTCCAAAGCAAGAACGAAGTTATTTATTTTTTAAATGCCTTCTAACTTTAAATATGATTTAAGATTTTCACGGCCAAAAGTATTTTTGTTATTTGTTTTTGGGGTGTTATGCCGTGTTGCGCTAACTCCTTATTTAGCCAACGTTTTGGACAGCATTGCAGTGTCCATCTGAAGATGGACAGATGTGTTATTGTAATTATTGTGTTAATATCACATTTGCCCTGATGATGGACACTGCAATGTTGTCCGAAACGTTGGCTAAAGAAGGAATTAGTGCAACACGGCATAACACCCCCAAAACAAATAACAAAAAAAAGCCTTCTAACTTTATTTTAAAATTTTGAATGAGAACAATAAGTAGGTACCTACTTGACAGGTGCATTTTAGTACAGTACGGTTTTCAACAATAATAACATAATTGAGTCGTTGGATTCTTGTAAGTATTTTAGTCTATAACATTGTGTTATGAACGCTTTTTCGGTTCGTGCGAACAGTCTTTGTTAATGGCTTTTCTCAGCACATCTGTGCTAAATGTTTCTTATAAGTTACGGTTTATTTAATGGTTAGTTAGGCACAAAATATTCTGTTTCTCAGTGGGATTTAATCTACAAAAAACAGCACAATTTATTTTCCGAAGCAAATTATACTTGAATTTATTTTTATACTACCATAATAATTCACGCCATCTGTTTGCGTCTTGTTGTTCAAGGACACGGTGTTACTATTGGCAAAAATACACCGCAAAAGCGTTTCCTTGCAAATTGTTTCCGTCAATCTCATATACGTTGAATATTTTGTTTTCGTTTTTTACGTAAGCGGTCATTGCTTAAATCATCCAAAATCACCATTTGAGGATTCAGCCTAATTCAAAGCTGTAGTTCGTAGATGATGTTTTTACTGTAAACTTCAATTATCAACGAGCATTTATTTCAGTTGTCCGCTAAATGTTTCAATTCATATTTTAACCACATTGCAGAAAAACGAACAACACAGTTAATGTTTAGTAACCAGATCTTATAAGACAGATCCTTTCTAACCTTTTTCTTCCCCATCTCCTTCCTTCTCTACTTTCTTTGGTCACACATACTTCCCAAATTGGGGATGCCGCTTTGCGCTGGCTCCGAGCAGTTGAAACTCTTCTCAACTATCAAAGAAATATAACTAATTCGACAATCTTAGCTCCATTTTATAATATTCACCAACTGAAAATTTATAGAGTCCATCATAAGTTTCTTATATTTATTAATTATTTATTAGGAATTCCAATCGAAGATCCTAATTACACCATTTTACTGGACATACTAAACTTAGCAGACTTATTATCAAGGCACACAGTTAGCGATATAGCATGTCTTTTCATAATAACGAATGGCAGATTGGACGCCATGGATTTATTGAACCTTGTTACCTTACGTGTGACCCACGACTAACTGCTCTGTATAATGTTTCAAAGACTGCTAATAATTAATTAGAAAAATCGCCAAATCGAAGGCTACACAGACTTGGTATAAGTATAAGTATAGTTCACTCAATGTTTACCGCCATCAGTCAGCGTCGAAACTAAAATTCATTCTATTAGAATATTTGACAGATCTATTAATTTTTTTCATTTGCACATTTTATATTTATATTAATTTATCTACGTTCTGTAAATTGCCCAACCGGGCTTTATAAAGGTTTGTTAATCGCAAACGTGCTTTACAACAATCTGTTCAAGTTCATTTTTATAATTATGACAGCAAACTTACGTTACGTAGTTACGTTATTATATTTTCAGAATACACTTTAATTTATTAATTTAAACGCCTCGATGGGCTTTTACATGATACATATTTTACACGATTTACTGCACTAAACAGTGCCACTAGAAAAATTTTATTTTTAAAACAACAACAACAAAGTAACTACAACTCCTCTGTACATAATTCGATATATCTTTCATACTTTTTCATGTTCACTTTGTAACACTGTATTAATTTCGCTTTATTCTGTAAAACACACAATCTGTCGTAATAAAGGTTTGCTAAATACAAACATAATTTACAACAAACTGTTTAAGTTTATTTTTATAAATATCATCAATGTTACTACTCATTGCTCTGTAACTACTTTCATAGTACTTTAAGTATTTATTTTTTACACTTGTTATTATATACGAGTATTAAACTCATTTATACAACTCAACTTTCTATGATAACTTGTATTGCATCTGCTTGTATCCATACTCGTTTATTATGTTATGTACTACCCACTTATTATTTTACTCCTGAAGTACAAGGTATGCATTTAAAAGCCTTAAAGGCGTGAATAAATAGCAACATTTCTAAATCCACCGCTGTGACAAAATGTTGAGGTATAAGTAAATGTTAAAATCTGAGTACAAGGACATAAAGGTATTAGGGGCAACGAGCGAGCTGACGATCTAGTAAGAAAAGGGACGACAACATGCGAACGGTTCCATGATAACTTAACGCAGTGACTGTTAAACACACTTTTAAAAAGTGATATAAAGTCATTAAAAACGATGAATTTTTTTTTAACCTAACCCTACCTAACCTACTTAACCCAGTTAATAATTTTTTTGTTTCATCACTTTCCATGACTTTATATAACTTTTTAAATATATGATGAATTATTATTTTGATGATTTATCCGGTCACCCATGTGAACACCATGCGGGATCCGAGCCGGCCGCAGAAGGACAGCTTGTCAAACTACATAAATATGGAAAAGTGTGTCAAATCCCAGCGCTGGAAGGAATGTGAGAGGATTGAGACAATCCAAAGTACTCTTAAACGGACCAACCCCTACACAAACCAGGCAACCACTCAATGGAACTATAGACAGAAACATACTGAGGGTACTGGTAGGACTACTAACAGGACACTGCCACCTCAGGAGACACATAAAGTTGTTGTGGAGTTACAGGAGTGGAAAACACCAGTAGGTGTAGGATATGTGAAGAGGATGTAGAGATTCACCAATGGTGCCAATGTCCCGCCCTGATAGGAACAAGGCTCAGCTACTTGAGAAGGCACACTGTGGAAACAGGAGACATATCCAATGACAAATGACAACTCTTGTGAACTTTATTATTTGTACTAAGGAATGAGGTAAAATGGGAGATATCAAAATAGGTCTGTGGCCTGTAACTATTCGTAAACCGTCTCCGCTTTATAACAATAATAATAAGAACGTTAACAAATTCTTGAGAGAATTTTTTTTTACTTTAAAATTTTAATTAGTTTATAATACAGATTTACGTAATATTACGATAATCCTTTATACATAACTTTGTTTATTTCCTCTGCTAATCATCCAAATCAATTATTCCATCTGACTGTACTGAGCGCAATTTACAATCATCGCACGCTAAGCGGAAATGATTAATGACTACATCCTTGTAAAGCATTGATTGCAGTCAGTTTTGATAAATACGTAACAGGCAACCAGTTGATCCGTGTATCGGTTGGAAGTGCATGTATGATTGATTGCCTAATCGTAAGCATCTTCCATTTTACGAGGCAAATCCACCATTCCACGTGTGTGCCTTCATGTGTGTAAAAAATAGAAAACCATTTTAGTTCTGAACAAATTCACTCTACGAAAATTATTCGAGTAATGAAAAAACTTTTTGTAAACACTATTTCGCGCCTTCTTCTGTTCGGAAATGTTTCGTTATATTCTCCTGAAACATCTCTTGTGTAAATCTGCCAAGTTGGATGACTGAGGAAGATTGATGTGATAGAACTTGAACGTGGTATTCTTTCTGATTAAATCGACCTTTGCTCCACTAATCTAGAGTCTATGTTCGATTGGATTTAACAAAAAACTAACTCACGTAAAGGATTATTTATGGATTGTTCCAGGGAAAATAATCCATCGAATCAATCAATTTCCCGTACTTGTCCAAGTCCAGATTTGCCCAATACTTGCACACCTTTTAATGAAAAATAAAGAAAAATTGAAAACTGTAAAATGCAATACTGACGGCTGTAGGAATAATCGAGGTACCATAACTTTTATGTAAGAGCGTGTTATTTCATTAGGACAGACTCATTGTATCATTGAACACTTCTGGAGGAACTTATGCTACATTAGCGCTGGCCCGAATATATATATATCAACAACAATATTTTTCAAAATCATATAAATTCACCACCATAACAAAAAATGTTGAAGAATAAGTAAGGACCTTTTTTCAATTGAAAATTTTAGTGTTGGGGTACAAAAAGCTAGTTCCTACGAGGCAACAATTTTAACCAGCTTTTCTGGAGTGGTTTAATTATAATTCCCAAATAACTCACTAACCATCACGCCTTTTCCTCGCAGGGGTAAGCAGAGAGGACGGACCGCAAAGTAACTCGATCTTCGCACCAACTCCTTGCCTCATTCACATTCATATATTGTCTCAGACATACTTTCTATTATTTCGACTCTTAATATGGCCCGACTCAAGTATCTGACTCACTTGATCTTCCCATATCTTCCTCGGGCGTCCCTGACCTCTGGTACCAATTTCCAATAGACTAATTGGTGACTTTTTATCGGACAAGTGTTTAGTACCTCTTCAGTAAGACTATTTGGTGTTTTCCTATCCATCACCAAACCTTTTATATCCCGTAATTAGCACAAGATATGCACGTCGTATATCAACAATTTGTTGAGGGCTACGGTGATTGATTCGTTAGACACGAACATTGCTATTTTTTCGATTTCTTATAAATTATAGTACCTACTTTAATTTCTGTTTTTTTCACGAACCAGAGATAAAGATGATACAATGAGATTCGAAAGAGGGCAATCTCTTCTTAAAACAATATAACAAAAAACACTAAAAAATAAGTCAATACGAAGTGACGTTTTGAAAAGAAAATGTGATATGAAAGTGATACTTAAAGAATACTTTCTCGGACAGCGGTAGGGCAAGTCGTTATTTTTATCTTCGTTTTCTTATTTTTCTGTGTTCGCGATAGATAAAAATATCACTTCAATATCACGAACAGTTTTACCCTCTTTTTGTACAGGAAAGCGTGATAGGCTCTCGTGTGGGAATAGTTAAAATAGTGTAATAGTTTGGATCTATGTCAAGAGTCACAATGTAGAAATAAATTATTTTACTTATGTAATTATTGAAGACAATATTAGCGATACCTTAACAAAAATCTGGAACAGAAAAATCAGAAAAAGATACGGTCACATCTAGGACTCAAACCCAAGACCCGCCTTGACGGAGCACCGGTCTATCAACTGAGCTAATGTGACCCTATCTCTTTCGCTCATATTTAACTGTATCATTCTTTGAATAAGAACTACAAACATGGTCTTCGTTTTTCTCACTTTACATTTTTACTGGCAACTATCTTTATGTGTGATCGCAAGATTCAACCCGAACTAAATGCAATCTAGATAGTGTTTTTAGATAAACAAATCTTATTTTTATTTTAATGTGCGACATCTATTGACTTTTCTGCAAGTCATTGTGCCCTCGTGGTAATCAATTTTATGAAGCCCATTATATTTAAAACTCCAAAAAAATATATTGTAATACTTCAAGTATTAGTAAATGGGCATCTAAACGAGTTGGTTGAATTAACTCCATTTATTTAGTAAATAAATGTTTTTTTTCTGTTTTAAAGTTTAATTACTGTTTCATTTTAAAATATTTGTGGTGTGTTCTCATATATCTATTACTGAAAAAGATCTATTCACTTACTCAAAAGTGATAAACGTCGTAACATAAAAGATCTATTCACTAACTCAAAAGTGATAAACGTCGTAACATAAAAGATCTATTCACTCACTCAAAAGTGATAAACGTCGTAACATAAAAGATCTATTCACTTACTCAAAAGTGATAAACGTCGTAACATAAAAAAATTATAAAAATAATTTTTTGATAAATTTGCAAAGCGACATTTTTTGTGAAAAATCAAGTCAAAACTGACAATCTATTATAACAGTTCATAACTCGGCAAGGCTTGCAGGCTGCAATAACATTAAAACTATACTATATATTTTATCTTGGTAATAAATAATATAACAAATATATTTCATGGTGTATTTATCTTACTTTGTGCTGATGACAAAATTGTCAAAATTTCAAAAATGTCAAAATTTTTAGAATAAATAATATTTCGAAATATTTTCATAATCTTCAAGATAATATCAACATATTGTTAATTTTTTTCAATGAGAACAGACTTTACTTAAATATCTCAAAATGTCAAATTGTCAGAATTTCTCGAATAAATATCCAGTGATCTTTACCTACAATATTGATCACAAATTGACTTTGGCATCACTTTTCAATCAAATCTTTCTTTTGTTAACCGGATAACGGAATGAATGCCGATAATTTTTCAGAGTGTACTTATTTTGAATATTGATTTATTTTAATGAATAATGATTGAGAAGATGTTGAAATAACCCTAAATGTGATTCGTCGTTCAATAAGAAACAGATTGAGGTGAAAAGCTTAGAATAGGTAATATTAATCCGGATTAATAAGAGCGGAGTAACCTTTGTTTCCGATCACAACGGGGTTTCAGAACAAAAAATGTCTCCGTAAGAATTAGTAGGGCGGATTTCTTAATGAGCGTACTTAATAAGGGGAAATCTCGGTTTAATTCTACCAAACTACAGTTAGTTATATTTATTATAGTTCCAATAGTCCCATTTACCGTGGATTAATAGCCGCACACATAGGTTTTTGTTTTCCTTAAGCATTTAAGTATTTGATATTTTTGTATTTATTAACCATTTTCGCCGTGGATTCCAACATCCTTATTATAATGTCATGTTTTGGTGAATTTAGTATTATACGTACAAAATATTTTCATAGAACGTTTTTGTTTTGTTTGTTTTTTAATGGTTTATTGTCACATAAAAATAAAATAAAAATTATTTTTACATTCTGTTCTTTCTCTGCTTATTAAAATAATTTTGTATTATCCGTTTTGAGAAAATGGAGAGTTCAAAATTGAATTAAAAAATATTGCCTTCAGGAATGTACCAAGTTATCATTAATCATGCTTACATTTTCTTTTCAACCATTTTAATTAAAGGGACCTTTATTAAAAAAGACGTAAAAAAGGTCTTATTGTTTTAATTTTTCTGCCCACTCTAAATACCATTAAGCTGTTGGCCCAACATATGGTCACCCTGAAATATGGCCCTAACAAGGAACATTAGTTTTGCTTTATCGCTTTTCTAAACAAAAGGACGGCAAGGGTCAAAGCAGGAAAAGTCTTGTAAAAATATCAACCCTCATTATGAAGAATGATTTAAAAGTTGGTTGTTATTCCGCGCGACATACCATACGGCACGCCTTGGGGATAGTAATTCCGAAATGTTTTCATCTTCTGTTTTGGAAAATCTTGTTGGCGTCGGCAGGATTCTTAGACTGAACTGTAATAAAGAGATAAAGCAGTGGCGGTTCTTCTCTTAGGTCAATTGGTGTTTGACCCACCAAAATTATAAGACAACAATTATGTGCACAAAATTATTGGTATTATTCTTAATTTATTTGAAATTTAACGCGAAATAGCAGGGCCGCGAGCGGCGGCGGTAAGTGACATCTGTTGTCTCTAATAGAAGCTTTCATTCACAATTCCACACGATTGGCTAGGTCAATTTAAAGAATGTCTCCTTTGTCATCTTCTGTATCTATGCGCGCCATAGAATAAATGAGATTTATATGTCTTCGTCGAATTAAAAATTAAGTACCGAATAAAGGTTAGGGACGCTTAGGTCATGATCGTGAGACAGTACGATGTATACTATATATTTTTATTTTATTTACTGTAATGTTGTGCACAACTACATTAAAACGAAATCTCTTAAAAATAATTTGCCGTTAGTACATGTAGTGTGTAGTTATTTTCAATTTACTATATTAACTTTATATGTATTTAGAGTCGCGGACTTACAAATTGATATAGATAATAATGTATGGGCAATTTACACAATATCAAATAAATATTAGTCACATATTTTTTTTTCTAATGACGTACCACGCTTAGATCCCTAGAGCCGCCTCGAGATAAAGTGCCGCGAAATCAACCTTTCCGAGGCCAGGAGATCTTTAAATCTTCGCCCCTCAAATAGTGACAGTTATCAGTTATTCGTGTCTTATTTTATCTTGTGATACGTGTGCACTGGACTGGAGACGTGCACGCACATACTTTTGTATTCGACACGATGCACGTATATATAATATATATTTCGGTAAAGTTTTAAATGTACACAGTTTTTAATGTACCAATGTTTTAATAATATTTTTTCACAAGCTTTTCTAACACAGCAGCCTTATTCTCTTCTTAATCCAGAAAAAAATATTTA